>NW_006408649.1:7374460-7376539 GCF_000296735.1 Chrysochloris asiatica | reverse complement strand
CATCTGCATATTGCAGGTTGTTAATGAGTCTTCCTCCAATCCTGACATCACGCCTTTCTTCACAGAATCCAGCTTCTCGTATTTAGTGAGCTAAAATGGACTGTTTTAATCTGACAATCACATGGATTATTACACCAATATTGATAAATTGAAGAGATATTATGTTGCTTTTATCATAAATAAGAACATCACAAGATCTATCTTGAAGAATAATACTGTCTGCGATAGGATAACATCCATACTCCTACAAAGAAGTCCAGTTAATACCACTATTATTTAAATTTAAGCACAAAGCTCTACAGCCAGTTAAGTAAAACTGAAGAATTCTACCAACTTCTTCAGTCTGAAATTGATCAAACAACAATAAAGATATATTGATAATTACTGGCAGTTGGAATGCAAAGGTTAGAAACAAAGAGGAAGGATCAGTAGCTGGAAAACATGGTCTTAGTGATAGAAGAGATGCTGGAGGTCACATGATAGAATTTTGCAAGACCAATGACTTCTTCTTTGCAAATACCTATTTAAACGACATAACAGACGATTATACACATGGACTTCACCAGACAGCATACACCTTGAATATAAACCCCTGAATTTAGATACCATCTGAAGAACAGATGTGATGTATTAGACACTAAAGACCAAAGACCAGAAGAGTTATGGGATGACATCAAGAACATCAAACAGGAAGAAAGCAAAAGACCATTAAAAAGACAAGAAAGCAGGAAAAGACCAAAATAGATGACAGAAGAGACTCTGAAACTTGCTCTCCAACATAGAGATGCTAAAGATAATTGAAGAAATGTGGAAGTAAAAGAACTGAAAAGAAAATTTCAAAGGGCAGCTCTAGAAGCCAAAGTTAAGTATTATAATAAAATGTGCAAACACTGGAGTTAGCAAATTAGTAGGGAAGAATATGCTCAGCATTTCTCAAGCTAAAGAACTAAAGAAGAAAAAATAAGCCTTGACTTGAAATATCGAAGGAGTCCATGGGCAAAATATTGAATGATGTGGAAAGTATCAAAAGGAGATGAGAGGAATACACTGAGTCACTGCACCAAAAAGAAATTATTTCTGTTCAAACATTTCAAAAGACAGCATATGATCAAGAGCCAATAGTACTAAAGGAAAACGTTCAAGGTACACTCAAGGCATTGGCAAAGAGCAAGGCTCTGAGAATTGATGGAATACAAATAGAAATCTTTCAACAAATGGAAGCAGCGCTGGAAGCATTCACTCATCTATGCCAAGAAATTTGGAAGATGGCTACCTGTATTACATTAGGCAAATCTACTGCACAGCCTCTTTGAAGTGTTCAAGACCAAAGATGTCAGTTTGAGGACTAAGGTGAACCTGACTCAAACCATGGTCTTTTTTAATAACTCCATATGCATGTGAAAATTGGTTGGAAGAGAGCCATATTTACGTCCATTCCAAAGGAAGGTGACCCAACAGAATGTGGAAATCATAGAACGATATCATTTATATCATATGCAAGTAAAGTTTTGCTAAAGATAACTCAAAAACTGCTACAACAGTACGTTGATAGGGAACTGCCAGCGATTTAAGCCAGATTCAGAAGATATCTGAATGAAGAATATCATTGCTTATATCAGTTGGCTCTTGGCTGAAAGCAGAAAATACCAGAAGGATCTTTACCTCTGCTTTATTGACTATGTAAAGGCTTTCAACTGTGTGGATCATGACAAGCTGTGGACAACATTGTGGAGAATGAGTATTTCAGAACACTTAATTGTGCTCTTGAGGAATCTGTACATACAGCTAGTCCTTCAAACAGAACAAGGGGACACTGAACGGTTTTACATCAGGTAAGGTCTGAATCAGGGTTGTATTCTTTCACCAAACCTATTTCTTGAAGCAGCAGTCAAGAAATCAAACGACATATTGCATTAGGCAAATCTGCTGCAAAAGACCTCTTTGAAGTGTTCAAGAGCAAAGATGTCAGTTTGAGGACTAAAGTGACCCAGACCCAAACCATGGTATTTTCAATAACTTTATATACATGTGAAAGCTGGACAGTGAATAAGGAAGACCATAGCAAAATTGATGCATTTG
>NW_006408649.1:7373330-7374360 GCF_000296735.1 Chrysochloris asiatica | reverse complement strand
TATTATCAGGAGGGACCAGTCCCTGGAGAAGGACATCATGCTTCGTAAAATAGAGGGTCAGCGAAAAAGAGGAAGACCTTCAATGAGATGGATTGGTAGCAGCAATGGGCTCAAGTGTAGCAAAGACTGTGAGTTTGGAGCAGGACCGGGCAATGTTTGAATCTGTTGAGTCGGTACCAATTTGATGGCACAACAACAAACCCACAAACACCTCTACCCCTTCCTGCTCTATGCCGCACTGCTATCTTTTAACAGAGTGACTGGTCATGAAATCAGGAATATCAGAGTCTCAACTTCTCTTTTATCATCCCACATGCAAATCCCCCATTCAGACACATAGACCTAAAAACACCTGTAGTCACCTCAGCTGCTCCACTCCAGATGGCAGTCGAATTTGAATGGTTCTTCGGCAGAAACGCCACATTTTTCAATGGAAGTTTCAAAAGGCAGCCATCTGAAGACTTCATATCTGACTAGGTCCACCATGTCCTCATTGTTGGTTGCATCCCTTGTGGATGGAGATAAGCAAACCCAGAGTGCTTTATTAATTGTTTTGCTTTTTGTTTTTGACTACTGGGAATGGCTGGCTAAGAGGGCCCATGTGCTTATACTTTGGTATGGACCTAGAGAAGCCTTGGGTATGCTCAGTTTAGCTGCTTCCTCTCTTTGGCAAGACTACAAATATAACTACAAGAAGCTCAGCATCAGGGTGAAGACACTCCATGACAGTATAGTCACAGCAAAGTGTTCGAATTAACCATAAGACTGGCTCCAGCAGTTCTCACCTCTGGCATAATTGTCATACCATGAGCTTAACAGAACTCATACTCAGATAAGGACAGCTTTGTCAGGCTCTTTTGTAAACTTATTCCTGAAGTAACAGTACGTATAAGGAGCTCTGGTAGCGTAGTGGTTACAAATCGGGCTATGAACTGCAAGGTCAGCAGTTCGAAACTACCAGCTGCTCCACGGGAGAAAGATGAGGCTTTCTGCTCCCATAAAGATTTACAGCCTTGGAAACCCTGTTCAG
>NW_006408649.1:7366585-7372415 GCF_000296735.1 Chrysochloris asiatica | reverse complement strand
TATGATGTTTACTATTATGCCAGGCCCTGTATATTATAAAGACTTTAAATATAAGTACTTTCAAAATATTAGCTCATTTAATTATCATATAACAACCTTGTGTATCCAATTACTTATTTGGACACATGGTAGGGGTAGAGATATATCTCCTTTATAATTTGTCAGTCCAGTTCCTATCGGATACTTGAGCCAAACTAGAATAAACCACATATATGTTCCAAAGTTATTTTAAGCCATTTCTAAAGATCAAATCAAAGTTATTAAAAAGCAAAATATTTTAGTCAATGATGTCAATATCATCTATATATTTTCTGAAATAGCTGAACCAGAAAATAACAATAATCTTGTTTTCCTGCCACTAGATAGTTTGAGTCATCCTCCATACTAGGAAGGAGAAAACTGACGTTTAAATAAAAAATAAAAAAACACACAAATAAACGTTTTATTATGAATTGAGTAAAGGTTTAAAGAGTAGATCCTCAATATTTTGTTCAACAAATCATACACTTAGTTTATGACTCAAGGATTGAAATCACGTATCTCACCTCCTCCCTGTGTTTCTTATTTCCATTCCTTTATCTCTCCCCACCCTTCTGAACTTTGTTGTTGTTGTTATATGCTGTGGAGTCGGTTCCGACTCATAGTGACCCTGTACAGGGTTTCTGAGGCTGTAAATCTTTACGGGAGCAGAAAGTCTCATCTTTCTCCCGTGGAACAGCTGGTAGTTTCGAACTGCTGACCTTAAGGTTCGCAGCCTGATTTGTAACCACTATGCCTCCAGAGAGCCTTTAAGAAGAAGATTAGAGACTGAACTTTGTTCTTGGGTAAATGCTGCAAAGGCTGACATTTAATGAATGCTTATTTTAAATCTGATATTGTGTTGTTTTCCCCTTCACATTTAAAACTTATGCAAATTTTAAGCAAAGTGCTTATAGTCTTAATGCTAATAATACAAGATTCAAGTTCTACTAATCCCTGACTTCTGAGGGTGGGGACCTTGTATATTTTTGCATATCTAGCATTTAAAATAAAGTGCTACACTTATCTGTTGATTAAATGAAGGAATGAATGAAGACATTTCTTTCTTCATAGCTCTAAGCCATCTTTCTAAAATAGAAATTTGACCATATCACTGACCTGCTAAACAACAGCCTCTTATCTTATGGCAACTAGAGAGTCCTGGAAGCTCTGTCACCATGTTTTTCAAACTGCAACTTGCAACACAGTAGGTCTTTGCCATTTTTAAAAAATGAAATAGAATAAGGAGAAACAAGTATACTGCAGATAGTGAGCTAAGTATTGTTTTGAGAAATGTGTATGTGATCAGTGGAAAATGTAAAATGTCTTTCTAGTGTATATTGTAGTTAAAAGTTTGAAAGCCACAGCTTTAGCATTCTGAGCACTCTTTTTTTTTAACCTTTGCTTATTACTGTTTTCCCATCTGGAATGTTCTTCCCTTTTCTTTATGGAAGGACTTCTATTTATTCTTCAAGTCCTAATTTAAATATATTACAATTAGTCATTCGTGCTTGCTTATTTAATACTTTATATCTTCCTCTTTGGAGTCCTGGTATGGCACTGTAGGTTAATGGATTGGTGTCAGTGGTTCAAGCTCACCAGCGGCTCTGGTTTGCTGTGTACAAGGTTGTTGTGAGTTGGAAACTACTTGACAACACTTAACACCAACAGCAACAATGTTCATAGTGGGTTACAAATTGGGCCAGCAAGGTGGCAGACTAGGCTGACACAGTTACACAGACCCTCTACAACAAAGGGACTCCTGGTGTCATGCTGTGGGTTATTGCACTGTGCTGAAAAAGATGGTTTAAACCACAAGGTCAGCGGTTCAAGCTAACCAGCCAATCCTTAAAAACCCTCTACAGGGTCGCTATGGGTCAGAACCACCTCGATAGCATTTAACAACAACAACAAAGATACAAGATGCCAAATGAAACAGATGAAAATCCTAGAACCCTAAACTTCATAGGAAAGGGTAGAGAAGTGGATTGAGTGCTTGCTGGGAAGAGAAGCTGAGCAGGGATGACAAGAGAGGGAAACTGAATGGTGAACGGTCAGCCAGATGAGGTGTCACCATCTTATTTATATGGTAGATTACGTTTATTGTTTTACGAATGTTGAACCATCCTTGCATCCCTGATATGAATCCCACTTGGTCATTGTGTGTTATTTTTTTGATGTGTTGTTGAATTCTGTTGTCTAGGATTTTGTTGAGAATTTTTGCATTTATGTTCATGAGGGATATAATTTTCTTTCTTAGTGATGTCCTTCCCTGGTTTTGGTATGAGGGTTATGCTTGCTTCGTAGAACGTATTAAGAAGTTTTCCATCTTCTTCTATATTCTGAATAATTTGAGTACAATTGATGATAGCTCGTCCCTGAATGTGGTATTAAAACTCACCAGTGAAGCCATCTGGACCTGGACTTTTTTTAGGTTGGGAGATTTTTGATGAACTGGTCGATTTCTTCCTTTGTTATAGATCTGCTCAAGTTTTCTACTTCACTCTGTGTAAGTTTAGGTAGATCATGCTTTACTAAAAATGTATCCATCTCCTCTAGATTTTCAAATTTGTTGGAGTACAACTCTTCATAATAGTCTGTTATTATCCTTTTTATTTCTATTGGTTCTGTTGTGATATTACCCATGTGGTTTCTTATGCATGTTATTTGTGTCTTCTTCCTCTTGTTACATTTTCCAATGGTTGGTCGATTTGAGGTGTCAACATCTTGTGAGTAACTTTGGCCACAGAAGATGGCCTGGCAGAGCAGAGTCACACCAGCAACAGGAAAAGTGTGAATCCTTCTTTTTCCCTATGTACCCCCTGTGACCAGCGGTGTGACCAGCTCCTACCTTCATGCACCCTCACCTCAGACAATGCTCTCCAGGAGTTGGGAGCCACATGGTTTGGATTAATGCCAGTGTGAAGTGGGGGTGACTGTACAGCTTTGGTGCCTGGATCTAAGTGAACTCTGTTCCAGACTTACAAAACCTGCAGAGCTACCAGACCAGCATTAACCAGTCACCCTGTCCCTAGTGGCCCTGTGGTCCTAACAGACACTGAAACCAGCTCCACCAAGAAGCCTCCACTAACTACTTCCTGATTGAGTGCCGGAAACACAGAAAACACCAAGGCTAATAGGAACTCCATGTAGTGCCAGGAATTCTGCTGTTACACCCATCTTGTGAGCTCCTTGGCTTACAGGAGTCCCCAGAGTTTTCTCCTCTCTGAGTCCAACAGCTGCACTGTCTTTTTGTTTTGTTTGTTGCTTCACTTTTTGTTTGTTTATTCTTTCTCCTCTTTCTTCTTCTCTTTCCATTACTTTGAAGTTTATCCTTTCTATTTCCGCTTTTATTTTTCCTTCTTTTCTTTTGTTTCTAATTTCGCCTCTTATTTTTCCCCAGCCCTCTTTTGACCTTTCTTTTCTACTCTCTAATCTTTACCTTTTCATCTTCTGTCTCCCTGGCTTTTCTAAGCTTTATTTATTTATTTATATTTTCTCTTCTATAGCTCCATTTGGAAGAAGTGCAGCCAGAATGCTCCTTGGAGGCAAGGATGACCAGACTTCATCTCTCATACTTCAGATATATTGTCAGGAGAGACCAGTCAGTGGATTGGGATATCGTGTTTGGTAAGGTGGAGGGTCAGAGAAAAAGAGGAAGACCCCCAATAAGATGGATTGGCAATGTGGCAGCATCAATGGGCTCAAGCATGACAACAATTGTGAGGTTAGTCAAGGATTGGGTAGTGTTTCGTTCTGTTGTGCATAGGGTCACTATAAGTTGGCACTGACTCAATGGCACCTAACAACAACAACAACAACATAGCTCCATTTTCCTGTCCCTCTTTTCTCTTTATAGTTATTACATTACTTTTTTTCTGGTTGATGCCTGTTTTTCTTTTTTCTCTTTATTGTTTTCTCTTCTCATTGTTGTATCTTAATTTATTCTGTTTTGTTTTCTCTGTGTAGTAAGGGTTTTCTCTTTCCCACCCAACAGGAGACAGAAACTATGCCAATACAGCCCAGCCCAACCAGGCCCACTATAGCTTCACCCACTACACAAGAGCCAATATCAGCTCCTATACCAAAGAGCTCTGGTAGCGTAGTGGTTACGAATCGGGCTGTGAACCTTAGGGTCAGCAGTTCGAAACCACCAGCTGTTCCACGGGAGAAAGATGAGGCTTTCTGCTCCTAAAGATTTACAGCCTCGGAAACCCTATACCGGGCCACTTTAAGTTGGGTCGGAATCGACTCGACAGCACTTAACAACAACAACAACATACCATCTGATCAACAATTGATAAAAGCCAAAACCAGCTTAACTTATCCTAAACAGAGGTACACAAACAGTGAACAAAACAGTGTATACACTTCCACTCTCTAACTACACCCACAGCAGACAATTGGTGAGAGCCTAACATAAGCATACAAACATTAATTAAATACACATATGACAACTCCACAATGCCCTGAAGACAGCAGACCTTTTCGCTCACCTGAAGAAACAAGAGAGATTGTTTTGAACAAATGACCAAAATGCAGAATCAGAAAGCATTTCTAAGGATGAAAAGGTAATGGAACTAACTGAAAAAGAGTTCAAAACAATGATATTTAGGTACCTTCAAAGGATTGACAGAAAGATCGAAAAAGCAAGGAGAACACAGAAAACAAACTTTATAAGACTTCAGGAAAACACTACAGGAGCAAACACACAAAATATATGCCAAATTTGAAGCAATACAACACCTGCAATTAGAAATCTAGATTAATACTAAGATTTCCAAAATGGACAATACATTGAAAAGGTAAAAGAGGAAATTTGAAGCAATGGAAGTCCAAATTAGTGAACTTGAAGGCAAATCTCTCAATACTAGTATGCTAAAAGAACAATCAGAAAAGAAAAATGAAAAAATCTGAAGAAAGTCTAAGAGTTATATGGAACAACATGAAGAGGAACAACTTATGGGTGACTGGAATTCCAGGATAGAAAGAGACAATAAATAATACAGAACATTGTTGAGGAGTTGCTGGAAGAAAACGTCTAACATCATAAAAGATGAGTTTAGTGAACAAGAATCTGAATAAACCCTAAACAAGATAGATCCTCAAAGAAAATCACCAACACATATCATAACCAAACTTTCCCAAACCAAAGACAAGGAAAGAATCCTTAGCAACTCAGGAAAAATAAAAAAGTTACCTACAAAGGATAACGTATAAGACTAACTCTGATTTCTCAACAGAAACCACACAGGCAAGAAAGCAATGGGATGACATATACAAACCTCTGAAAGAAAAAAAATTGCCAACCAAAAATCATATACCCAGAAAAATTGTTCCTCAAATATGAGGATGAATGGAGAATGTTTCCTAAACAGAAATTAAAGGAATTTGTAGTGACCAGACCCACTTTACAAAACATGCTAAAGGGTGTTCTTTGGACTGAGAGCCAACAACAGCAGGTAACAACCTGAGATTACCACACATGACAACATCACCCAGAACTCAATCTAGATATACAAGTATTTAAAGTAGAACAAACCCACAAGATTGAAAATAGGGAACGAGAGATATCAACTCATAATGAAATAAACAACAAAACAAAAAAGAGGGAATAGTGTTGATATAGAACTTTCAAATAGCAAGGAAGTCAAATAGATTTAAAGATAAAAAGACTTTTAAATAGAGGAATAAAAAAAATCACAAGGTAGGCTCAAAGAAAATTAATGTACCACATCAAAAATAAGAAAGATTTAGTAAACATTAACACAACAGAAATGAAAATGACAAGAAAACCCACAAACAAATTGAA
>NW_006408649.1:7364013-7365235 GCF_000296735.1 Chrysochloris asiatica | reverse complement strand
AATCTACTCAATGGCAGTGGGACCTTCCTCTTTGGGGCATTTGATCTCATTTGTTAAGTGCTGTTGAGTTGGTTCCAACTTAAAGTGGCCTGGTACAGGTTTCTAAGACTAGTGGGTTTGAGCTGTTAACTTTGTGGTTATGTGCTGTGGAGTCGGTGCCGACTCATAGTGACCCTATATAGGGTTTCCGAGGCTATAGATCTTTATGGGAACAGAAAGCCTCATCTTTTTCCCACTGGTGGTTTTGAAATGCTGACACTAAGGTTAGCAGCTTGACTTATAACCTCTACACTACCAGAGCTCATGTTGTTAAGTGTTAACATGGGTGACAGGGCATACAATATAAGAAGGAGGTTAGTATAGGAAAGATGAAGGTAGCAAGAGAAACAGGGAGGAATGCAATGTGAGTCGATTCTGACTCACAGTGACCCTATGCACAACAGAAGGAAACACTGTCTGGTCCAGAGCCATCCTCACAATCGTTGTTACGCTTGACACCTTACTGCTGCCACTGTGCCAACCCATCTCGTTGGGGGCCTTCATCTTTTTCACTGACCCTCCATTTAACCTAGCATGATATCCTTCTCCAGGAAATGGTCCCTCCTGAAACTATATTTGAAGTATGAGAGAACAATCTTGTCATCCTGGCTTCCAGGGAGTGTAGATTGGTTTATTCTTCTAGATGTCCAGGGTACATTTCCTGATTTTAAACCATCCAGTATCCCCTTGTTCTGTATGAACAACTGCATCTACAAACAAGTGCCTCATGAGCCCAGTTAAGTGTTCCAAATACTCATATTCAGAAATATGGTCCATAACTTGTCATAAACCACACAGTCAAAAGCCTTTGTATAGTCAATAATGCACAGGTAAACACCTTCCTGGTATTCTCTGCTTTCAGCAAAGATGCATCTGATGTCAGCAATGATATCCCTCATTTCACATCCTCTTCTGAATCCATTTGAACTTCTGGCAGTTCCCTGTCAATGTACTGTTGCAGCCATTTTAAAATTTACTTTAGTAAAATTTTACTTTCGTGTGATATTAATGATATTGTCTGATGATTTCCACATTCCATTGGGGCACCTCTCTTTGGAATTAGCACAAATATGGATCTCTTCCAATCAGCAGGTAGATGTCATCCAAATTTCTTGACATAGACAAGTGAGTGACTCCAGTGCTGCCTCAGACTGTTGAAATATTTCAATTTGTATTCCAACAG
>NW_006408649.1:7305274-7359854 GCF_000296735.1 Chrysochloris asiatica | reverse complement strand
TATTTAAAATACTGGTGGCATAGCTTTTAGAATCACAGCAACTCACAAGCCACCACAGTACGACAAACTGACAGACAAGTGGTGGTGGAAGAATATAAGAGAACAAATTGATTAGGAAAATTCAAAATTTTAGATTCAACTATATTTCTGTATTTTAAATAATATTTTACTGTGTTTAAGCTGGAAGTTTACATTGCATTCTAGGTTCCCACTTTATAATTTTTACAAAAACCCTTCAGTGAGATTGACTTTGTTTTTCATAATGTGGCGTCATTCTCAATCATTATGTTTGTTGTTGTTAAGTGTAGTTGATTGAGTCAGTTCCGAACCATAGCAGCCCTGTATAAGGTTTCTGAGGAGCTGCTGGTGAGTTCAAACAGCCCATCATTTGGTTAGCAGTCTAGTGCTTATCATACAGTTAAGCATTGGCCTGATATCCACACGGTCAGCAGTTCGAATCCACCACACTGTCCATGAAAGCAAGAGGAGGTTTTCTGTTCCTGTTAAGATTTACAACCTCAAAACCCTATACAGGGATCGCTATGAGTTGGAAGTGAATGGATGATACCTAACACAACATAAGGAAGTTAATTATAGACAACAATGGGCACTTCCTCATATAATTCTGGTTAAATCTGAAAATAATTTTTCCCTATCAACTTTGCTATGTTCTGTAATTTTTCCCTTATGTCACCTCTCTTTGAAACACCTATAACCCTGTAGGAAATGTACTTTCAAAGTAATTCAGTTATTAATCTGATGCATTGTGAATACCATGTGTGTGCATGTTCCACCTACACAGTACCATAGGTGCTTCATGACCAAAATACTACAAAAATGCCCTGGAATGCTTCCCAGCCTCAACCACCCAGCCACTTCATTTATGAGCATAGTGGTTCTATGTTAAAACATGCTCAGTTTAAAGACCAGTGGGCTTGCATTCTTGGCACAGAATTTCAGTGCAGAATAAGCAGTTGAAGTTGCCACATTTATAGATAACTCTAGAGTAGATAAGTGCTTTCTGTCAGCATGTGCACAGACAAAAGAAACAAAGAGCAAAATAAAGTAACCTTGGGGGAGAAAGAGCTATAAATTACTTGGACAATTTACATACTATTCTTGTAGTAATTACAATAAAGATGAATGTAGATGAGGCCCAAGACAGTGTTTCCATGAGGAACTGACTTGATGGCACACAACAACGTATCCCAAACACATAGATTAGTACTTTACACATGGTAGGTATTTAATAAATATTTTTGAAATGAACGAATAAACACAATTCTCAGAAACAAGACGTGGAAAGCTCAGTAGAACTTTGGAGCCAGATCAACTGCTTGCGTTCTAATCCCTGCTCTTTCCTTTATTAGCTGTGTGACCTGCTTCAATTTCTTCATCTATAAGATTGTTGTTGTTGTGAAGTGCCGTCGAGTCGATTCTGACCCATAGCGACCCTGTATAGAGTTTCTGAGGAGCAACTGGTGAGCTTGACCTGCCGATCTTGCAGTTCAAACGGCTTTGAAGTCTGGCGCATTAACCCAGATCGCCACACCAGTATTCCCGTCTATAAAATGTTGTTGTTGTTGTCATGTGCTGTAGAGTCAGTTCCGACTCATAGCAACCCTGTACAGGGTTTCTGAGGCTGTAAATCTTTACAGGAACAGAAAGCCTCATTTTTCTCCTGCAGGACAGCTGGTAGTTTCAAACTGCTGATCTTGAGGTTTGCAGCCCCGATTTGTAACCACTACATTACCAGAGCTCCTATCTACAAGATAGGAATAATAAAATAAGCAAATAGTTTTGTTTTTTTTTTTTGTCATGAAGAATAAGTAAAATGAAACATATTAAATATTCGAAACAATGCTTGACAAGAGGTTAGCACTAAAAAATGTTGTTGTTGTTGTTGAGTGCCTTTGAGTCAGTTCTGACTCACAGTGACCCAGTATAGGGTTTCCAAGGCTGTCAATCTTTGCAGGAAGAGAAAGCCTCACCTCTTCCCACAGAGCAGCTGGTGGGCTCAAGCCGCTTTCCTTATGATTAGCAGTCTTGTGTTTATCCTGCAGAGCCACACTGCTTTTCCCAGCCCCTCCCCCTATTAGATATGTTCTTATTTTTCTCCTCCTCCTATTACTACTACCACTACTATAACAATAGAGTTAATTGTTAATCTGAACACCCAACACCTTATTTTAACCAATCTGTGCTTCCCTCTTTCTTGACCTTTATTTCTGTGACCTTTTCAGAAATTCCTAAACCAGTAACACCAAACTCATTTTACTCCTTCCCTTGTTTTGTTGTAGCAATCTGAGAGCAGAGAAGGAGATAAAAGGTAGGTGGCTGGTCTAACATAAAAAGAGAGGTATGCTTTCATGGTGTACAGGCTGTCTAGTTAGTACTTGGATAATGGAGAAATCTCCTGAGACGTAAATCTTGGCAGACTTACATAGCTTCCTAATTAGTCCCAGCCACAAATGTCACATTCAAGTTGGGTGGCCAAAGGAGCTTTTGCTATACTGGCACCTGTACATGAAGCCATGGAACTCTTCTTATCAGAATAGTCCTAGAACTATTCGGGCTATCACTGAGATTCTTTGAAAAGATTGGATTTGGCCATAAACACAGCTAATGTCAGACATATGACTTTTGAGATTCCAACAGCTCATTTTCCAAAGAAGGATAGGGGATCTAGAGAAGTAAACTGACTTGTTCAAGTTCAAATAGTACCAATGACAGAGCAAGGGCTAGAACCCAGGTCTCCTGATTTCACTTTCAGTGTTATTACAGGATATCATGACAAGTTCTTAACAACATTTTCCTTCCCAAGTGACTCCATGTATATTTTAATATATTAAAGTTAGTGTGAATTCACTTCATCAACAAGAATGGGACCTGGAAACGTCTTTATTAAGTCAATGCCATTCTCTAGCAAAATCTTGTTTAATTAAAAAAATAAATAAACAAATGTGAATAATATCTGTTAATTCTCCACTAGGTGGCAATCATTACACAAATTGATGTTAAGATTCCCATTACACTAAACCAGTGGTTGCGTTTACTCTGACATACCAGGGACCCCATGTATGTCAGAGGACAACTGTGCACTCACTATAGGGTTTACAATTGCTGACTTACGTAAGCAGATTTCCAGGTCTTTCTTCTGAGGTGCCTCTGGGTGGTCTTGAACCTCCAAACTTTTGGTTAGCAGGTGAGCATGTTAACTGTTTGCATCATGCTTGGGACACTCTCATTCCAAAAGTAGCAACAAATGGGTTCACAAATATTTTTACTTTTTGCTCATAAGCAAGTAACACCAGTTGAGAGTATGCCAATGGTATTTATGACACTTGTTTGGTGTGAGACTGTTTTGACGGTATCATTTTTGTTTTCTTCCCTTTTTCATTGTAGTAATACATACTCAACAAAACATCTGTCATTTCAACCACTTTTACATGAATAATCCAGTCACACCAGATTTTTTTCTCTTTTTCCTTTCTTCCACCACACCCCTGCCCCCCCATTCTTTCCCTTTCCTTTTTTAATTGCAGGAAAATTCCCAATGCTTTGTCTTACTGAAAAAATAAGTATTGTTTCCCTTCCAGTACATGAAAAACAAAGTGTTTTCCACCCCACCCCCTTTTTCTTTTTAGCTGACTTCCCCATTACTCAAGTAAGCACATGTCTATACTCTACCCAGTGAATAATTCTTCCTTCCTTCCTACCCCCGGTAGCCATCACAGAATGTTTGCTATAAAAAGAAAGTCTTTTCTTGACTTTTTATAGTAGTGGTCTTATATGGTATCTGTCCTTTTGTGACTGACTAATTTCACTCAGCATAATGTCCTCCAGGTTCTGCCAAGTTTTACAGATCTATCATTATTCTTTAATACTATGTGTATGTGCAAAAGTTTGCTTAGTCATTGCTTTGCTGCTGTGCATCTAGATTGTCTCTGTATGCTATTGTGAATAATGCTGCCATGAACATGGGTGTGCGAATATCTATTTGTTTCACAGTTCTTATTTCTTGAGGATATAGACCAAGTAGAGAGATTGCTGGGTTATATGGGATTTCTGACAGTGATTCTCTGCTATTCATAAGGTTTTCAGTGACTTAACGATTCGGAAGTAGTTCGTCACTCTTTCTTCCTAGCCTGTCTTTGTCTAGAAGCTCATCTGAAACCTGTCCACCATAGGTGACCCTGCTGTTTATTTAAAAGACTGGTGGCATAGCCCTCAGAATCACAGCAACTCAAGCCACCACAGCACGACAGACGAGTGGTGGCCGTTTGGTTTTGTGTTGAAACTGTCACTTTAAATTTTGAGATATGTGTGCATGCGTAGTGGAACCCTCCAGGGGTGGGGGTAGAGTATCCATTCGCTCAGGTATCCCCTCTAGTTACCAGAATGGAGGTGTGCAGTCAGGGAGAGACCAATGAACAATGGACAGATACCAAAAAAAAAAAAATGTCCACACCTGTATCTCCTCGGTTCTGTCAGGCATTCGTGGCTGCTCTGATCCTTCCCCCACTTGTTCTCGCCCAAGATGGCGGCTCCAGGAATAGCTGAGCGTCTTGAATTAGAAAGCAATGGATTTCTTGATTCTCCTACAAATTACCCTTGCGGTAAGCCTTCCAATCCTCTAAATATTCCTTTATATGCAGTTCCGAGTTCCAGCACCATCCCGAGCCTGCTTGGCCCGGTATTCTGTGTTGTTATTGATGGAGCTCCTCAATGCACGTCTACCCGATCTGCCATCTTGATACAATCAAACAGAGCATGGGAACACTGAATGTTTTAAAATTGGGAAAGGTGTGAGACAGGGTTGTATTCTTTCACCATACTTATTCAACCTGTATGTTGAGCAAATAATCCGAGAAGCTGAGTTCTATGAAGAAAAACGTGGCATCGGGATTGGAGGAAGACTCATTAACAACCTGCGATATGCAGATGATACAACCTTGCTTGCTGAAAGTGAAGAGGGCTTAAAACATTTACTGATGAAGATCAAAGAGCACAGCCTTGGGTATGGATTACATCTCAATGTAAAGAAAACAAAAATCCTCACCACTGGACCAATAAACAACATTCTTATCAATAGAGAAAATATTGAAGTTGTCAAGGACTTTAACTATTGCATTCCTCCTGTGTCTCCCGCTACTTTCATCTTTCCTTTGCTAACCTTCCTCTTGTTGTATGCTGTCCACCCTGTCACCCATGTTAACATGTGTGTACCCTCTAGCCCATGAATAATATTCTTTCCCCCACCCCTGTAACCATCATATAGATTCTTTCATCAAGATAACCGTTTTCCAACTTTGGTCTCATATAATATTTGTCCTTTTGTGATTGACTAATGTCACTCAGCATAATTCCCTCCAGGTTCAATCATGTTGTGAGATGGTTCACATATCATTCTTCTTCAATATTTTATAGCATTCCATTGTGTGTATGTACCAGTGTTTGCTTAACCTTCTGTTGATGGGCATTTAGGCTGTCTCCATATTTTTGATATGTCTCTTGTAGACAACATTTTGAAGGGTTCTGTTTTCTTATCCATTTTGCTCTTTATATCTCTTGAGTGGTACATTTAATCCATTTACAATTAATTGGTATGAATTGATTGTCGTCAATTTTTTTGTGGTGCTGTTGGCACTCTTTGTTCCCCATAATTTTCTGTGCTGAGTTCATTTTGGGGGTTTTCTTTACATTTTCACTTCTGTTGTGTTAATTCTACTAAATCTTTCTGATTCTTTTTGTTTGCTTTTTTATTGTTATGTGCAGGTGTATTAATTTTCTTTGAGGTTACCTTGTAATTTATTAATTTTTTTCCTATTTAAAACAGTCTGCTTTATTTTGAAATCTACTTGACTTCATTGTCATGTGGAAGTTCTGTATCTACAGTAGTCCCTCTTTTTGCTTTGTTGTTGTTATGTGCCATGGAGTCGGTTCCGACTCATAGCAACCCTCTACCAGGTTTCCAAGGCTGTAAATCTTTACGGGAGCAGAAAGTCTCATCTTTCTCCTATGGAACAGCTGGTAGTTTCGAACTGCTGACCCAGAGGTTCACAGCTTGATTCATAACCACTACACTACCAGAGCTCCTTTTTTACTTTGTAGTTGACTCATTACACAGTGATATCTCTGGTTCTGTTCCCTATTTTCAGTCTTGTAGGTTTGTTTTACTTTAAATACTTCTGTATCTGGATTGAGTTCTGGGTGGTGTTGTCATGTATGATCATTTCAAGTTGGTGTTTGTGGTTGTTCTCAGTCCAAAGAACACCCTTTAGCATTTTTTGTAAAGTTGGTCTGGTCATTACAAATTCCTTTCATTTCTGTTTATTGGGAAATGTTCTAATTTCGCCATCGTATTTGAGAGACAGCTTTGCTGGGTATATGATTTTTGGTTGGCAATTTTTTTCTTTCAGAATTATATATATGTCATCCTATTGCCTTCTTGTTGCAGTTTCTGCTGAGAAATCACAGGTTAGACATATTAGTGCTTCTTTGTAGGTAACTTTTCGTTTTTCTTGAGCTGCTCTCAGGAGTCTTCCCTTATCTTTGATTTTAGAAAGTTTATGATATGTCTTGGTGGTTTTCTTTGGAGATCTATCCTGTTTGGGGTTTGTTCAGCTTCTTGTATGCTTATCTTCTAGTCTTTCAGTATGTTAGTGGTTTTCTTCCAACAACTTTTCAATAATTTTCTCTGTGCTGTCTCTTTCTCTTTTGGAATTCTGATCACTCATAGTTATTTCTCTTCATGGTGTCCCACAGAACTCTTAGAAAAAAAGTCTTTGGATTTCTTCATTCTTTTTTCTGATTGTTCATCTAGCACACTAGTATTGAGAGATCTAGCTTCAAACTCAGTAATTCGGGCTTCCATTGCTTTGCATGTACTCCTTTGCCTTTTCAATGTATTGTCCATTTCTAAGATGTCAGTATTTAATTTTTTGGATTTCTGATTGCTGGTTTTGTATTGTTAGAACATTTACATTTATTTTGTCTGTTTGTTCTTGTAGTGTTTTCTTGAATTCATCTCAAGTTTTTACTGTGTTCTCCTTGCTTTCCTCTTTTTATCAATCCTTTGAAGGTACCTAATTATCATTCTTTCGAATTTTTTTCAGTTAGTTCCATTACCTTTTCTTCCTCAGCAATGTTTTCTGGCTCTGCATCTTAGTTGTTTGAGCCATTCTTTTGTTTCTTCACGTGAGCTAAAATTGTCTGCTGTTTTTGAGGCATTGTGGAATTGTCATATGTGCAAAAACAAACAGGGCAGTTGTTGGGCATAGAGGGGAGAAATCTTTGGGGTGGTGGTGGTTCTTTCAATTCAAGGAGCTCATGAGGTGGCTGTGGAAGGATGTGACAACAGAGTTCCTGACCCTAGATGATGATCCTATTGGTCTTGGTGCTATCTATCTTCAGGGCACTCAAACCTGCTCTGCCAGACCTCCCTCTGCTGCCAAAGCTGCTCACAAGATGATGAGCCATGTCTGGCCAGCCATTCACTACTGTCAGTCTCCCTCTATCACAGTCTCTGCTTGTTCTCTTCTCCCAGCAAGCCTTCTGTCCAACTGTCTCATCGTTCTTCTGAAGTGCTAGAATTTTCATGTTTTGTCTCTCGTGTCTTTGTTGTAGAGGGTCTGTGTTGTATGTCTGCCTATTCCTCCATCTTGCCAGAAGCCTCCTCTTTTACACTTTTGATGCATGTGTCTAACTTTAAGGATGTCCTTTGATTATATCTTCCTTTTACCCAATGACCTATGGCTGAGACTGTTAGTTGTCTCTGAACATCTTACTTCTGTTGCAATAACAAATCAACTCCACAGTTTCAGTGATTCGACACACATATTGCATGAAATGGGCAGAGACTCTGTTCCAGTTTCTGGGATTCAGGCTGATGAAGGCTCCAGTATCTTTTGTTGATGTCATTAAGTGCTGTCGAGTCGGTAATGACTCATAGTGACCTTATGTACAACAGAATGAAACACTGCCTGGTCACGTACCAATCTCACAATCATTACTACACTTGAGTCCACTGCTTCTGACACTGTACCAATCCATCTCATTGAGGGGTTTTCCTCTTTTTCAGTGACCCTTCACTTTACCAAGCATGAAGTCCTTCTCCAGGGACTAGTGCCTCCTGATAATATATCTGAAGTATGAGAGACAAAGTCTGGCCTTCCTGGCTTCTAAGGAGCATTCTGGCTGTACTTCTAAAACAGATTTTTTTTTTTTTTTTTTGCAATCCAGGGTACTTTTAATATTCTCCTCCAGCAGCATAACTCAAATGCATCAGTTATTCTACAGTCTACTTTATTCATTGTCCAACTGTCATATGTATACAAGGTTTCTGAAAATACCATGGCTTGAGTCAGGCGCACTTTAGCCTTCAAACCAACATCTGTGCTCTTCAACACTTTAAAAAGGTTGTGTGTGGCAGATTTGCCTAATGCAATATGTCATTTGATTTCTTTACTGTGCTTCTGTGAGTGATGATGATTGATCTGAGCAAAATGAAGTCTTTGACAACTTCAATGTTTTCTCCATGAATATGGAAGTTGTTTATTGGTCCGATGATAAGAATTTTTGTTTTCTTCACATTGAGGTGCAATGCATACCAAAGGCTGTGATCTTTGATCTTCATTAGTATTTTAAGTCCTCTCCTCTTTACTTTCAGCAAGTAAAGTTGTATCATCTGCATATCACAGGTTAATAAGCTTTCCTTCAAATCCTGATGCCATGTTTATCCTCATCCAGAAATCTTGGGTTATTTGCTCAGCATACAGACTAAGTATGATGAAAGAATAAAACCCTGGTGCACATCTTTCCTGACTTTACACTATTCAGTGTTCTCTTGTTTTGTTCAAATAGCTGCCTCTTGGTCTATGTACAGGTTCCAGATAATGTGGTTTACAGTATCTAGTAACTGTATTAAAACCTATGGCTTTGTTTGGCTACTGAGGCAGGAAGGAGTGATGGGGAATTATGCATGTTTTTTTCTCCATGCATCACTTCCCTTTATAGCTGACCGGCTACAACTAGTCACATGATTTCACTAAGGCATCCAGAAGGGGAGAACCAGACATTAGTAAACATTGGCAATGTCCACCCTACCCTAAACTGATTCATTCTTCAATAGTAATAAAACTCCTTAATATTATCTGACCTTCCACCCTACCAAACATGATATCCTTCTCCAGTGACTGGTCCCTCTTGACACATATCTAAAGTATGAGAGACAAAGTTTGGACATCTTGGCCTCTGAGGAGCACTCTGGCTGCACTTCTTCCAAAATGGATCTATTGGTTCTTTTGGCAGCCCATGGCACTTTCAATATTGCTGGTGTGAGATGGTATCTCGTTGTTGTTTTGATTTGCATATCTCAAATGGAGGGTCAGAGAAAAAGAGGAAGACCCCCAATGAGATGAATTGGCCAAGTGGCAGCATCGATGGAATCAAGCATGGCAACAGTAGTGAGGTTGGCCCAGGATCAGGCAGTGTTTTGTTCTGCTGTGCAAAAGGTCGCTATGGTTCGGTACCGACTCAATGGTACCTAACAACAACAACAACAACATGGAGTCCCGGTGTGGCACTGTGGGCTAATGCGTCAGACCGGAAAGTCATTTGAACTACAAGGTTGGTGGTTCAAGCTCATCAGTTTCTCTTTGGAAACCATATATAGGGTTGCTATGGGTCAGAATCGACTCAATGGCACTTAACAACAACATATGGCTCTGCAAGGATCAGGGACCCAGAAAGCCAGTTTCCATGGGACTTCCTAAATGTGAAAGAGAAAGAAAATTCAACCTTGTTTAAATCACTGTTATTTTTGAGATTTTAACTTGCAGCTGAACTACTCCTTACTAAGATGGGGTCCCAAATGTAAAGGCTGTTAAGGTTCTCTTCCAAGTAAATAACATCTCTCCTTCCTGTTCACATTCAAAATATGTGAGATAAACTAGGGCAACAAAGTTGCCCTGAATTGAGAACTACTGGCATAATTAAACTATTACAGGCCTCCCCCTTGGGAAGACCCCTTACCTAGATGAGGGCAGACAAAAACGCATTTTCAGGCAGGAAAATTTTCAGGAAACTGAAAAGGGACTGAACATTTAATGCTCAGTTCCTTTTCTCATAATCCTCAATGAGATAAACCACACATTTTCTTCTGCAGAAATGACTGGGGAGGCGAGGGGAAGGAATGGCATGAGTGTTACTAAGAACAAAGTTCCTCAACACGGAAACCAAAAGCCAGTGGTTATACCAAAGGGAATATACATCTACAGGTGTACAATGAAAGGCTTTTCCTATAGCCTAAATGTTCACAACAATTGTTTAGGAATATTTTGAATGATTGGTTGGTTGGTGTAATTATTTTCATTGGAAATAAAAGGATGGAGACAGAATGCCTCAAAAAGCTAGAAAGATAAAACTGTTGGGATCAAGGCTACGTTCTTTTTCTGAGTGAATGGCCATTGTTGTTAAGTCCATTTATTGACAAGTCACCTTTCTATTGTGGGTGTTTAAAAGAACATTGTGTGTGCCTTTGTACACCTCTTTGGGTCAAGACCCACAACCACTTCAGCTTTCTTAACACAACAAGGGATGCCCCATAGTTCTCAGTTCCTGGGCAGAATAAACTAGGGGTGTTGCTAAGTGTTGCTGAGTCAGTTCCAACTCAGTGACCCTGCATAGCATTTCTGAGGAACAGTTGGTGAGTTTGAACCATCGACCTTGTGGTTCATATCTTCCTTGCAGTCAAGTGTTTATCCTACAGCGCCACACCAGGCAATTTTCCAATTCTTCAGTCTCAGGACTTCTTAAAATTCTAAAATATTACTGGGGAGTCACAAAAACTTTTGTCTACGGCTATATCAACTGATATTTACAGAACTAGAAATTAAAACAAAATTTAATGATAATTCATTAATAAATATATCTTGACATATTAGGGTCAGTCTTGTTGACACACGGATGAAATGTATTGAAAACCAAGATTATGTCTAAAAAAGATGTAATTGTCTCTCCTAAAAATTAATTTAAATAAATTTTGCAGCCAGAGTACAGATATTTTGACTCACCCTCAAATTTTTATTAGAAATACTCTTTTCCAAAAACGAAAACAATTTCATGAAAAGTGGTATTATTTTATATTTTTACAAACCTTTTCATGTTTGGCCTGATAGAAAACATTCTTGAATCTGCTTCTGCATCCACTTTGTTGAGCTATGAAGAAAAAGTCCAACCTCACACAAATAGGTATTTGATAAGGGATGGTGTTTAATAGTCTTTTTAGAAAATTGAGGCTATTCTTCCTTCAGGCTATCAACAAAATTTTTAAAAAGTAGGGTAAGGTTAATTGCGAGCCCCCACCACTGGGCATCTCACTTCCAGACTTTACACTGGTGATGCAGCAAAGGCCTCTCATCTGGGGATCAGGACACTGAATTGGACCTCTTCTCTGGCCACAGGCTGCTCCTCCTACTCCCATCTCCCAGGCCACATCACCACACTCTCCCTCTCCTCTTTCCACCCTTCCACAACTTTCCCCTTTTCATCCTGGCTCCTTCTTCCCCTTCTTTTCATTTTGTGCTCCTTTCTCCACCTCCTCTGAGGGGATTACCTCTTCCTCCTCAAACGGTCAGGATAAAAGCCCTACAACATCCCCTCACCCTGCACCTGACTAGTGAGAATGGGATCCAATGCCATTCAGGCTGCCAGGTCTGTCTTTAGCGGTCAGAAAAGCTGCAAAAGTGAGAAATAAGCCAGAAGGCACTGCCTTAACGCTCAGCAAAACACCTGGCATGGCTGAGCCTGTCTACTGTGAGAATAGGAAAGGCAATATTAAGAGAATTAAAGACCCAACTCAGAAACCCTGTAGAATGAATTGCTTTTCATGACTTTGGTTGGTTGGTTATGTGCTGTGGAGTCGGTTCCAACTCATAACGACCCTGTACAGGGTTTCTGAGGCTGTAAATCTTTACGGGAGCAGAAAGCCTCATCTTTCTTCCGCGGAACAGCTGGTAGTTTCGAACTGCTGACCCTGAGGTTGGCAGCCCGATTCGTAACCATTAAGCTACCAGAGCTCCTTAAAAGTAGTATAAAGTATTATTTTTTTTCTTCCAGTGAAAATTGAATTTGTTGGTTTGTGTTTTTGAAGTCTGTTTTCTTTTTAATTTTTGGTAGTAATGAATGTAGTCAGATCAACCAGCAAAAACTTATTGAAAAACAAAAACAAAACATAAAAACTTACTGAATACTGCCTAAATGTAGGATACGTGACCCATACATGAGATATGGTCTCTATTTTTTGAGAGCATGTCATGCCAGTTGGGAAAACTTACAACAAAATAAAGAGAAAGAAGAGCATGAAATTCCCTAGATTGTATGCATAATGGGAGTAAAGTGAAGGGAGGGATGTAGGTTAGCCATGATTACAGCAGGCCCAGGATAGGGATGTACTTTAAAAGTCAAGAAGAGGGTAATTTCAGGAAGGCTTATACAAGCAAAGGCACAGAGATAATAAAGTGCAATGTGTGTTTCAGGCAGAGATGAATCTGGTTTGGGTTGAGGACTTACTAAGCAAGTAGAAAGACAAGTTTGGAAAGTTGGATTAGGGCTTGCCTGGAGGTCTCACGTGACAGTCTGGACTTCAGCCTAAAGGAAATATGGAAACAAGTCTTCTAAACAGGATGGACTGACATGGAAGAAAGTGGCAATGATGGAGTAGGAAAGAGTGGGGAGGGAGCGCTTGGAAGCTAGTTCGAGGGGTGCTTATTTTAGCAATTCTTCTGAAACCAAACACCTGAACATGGAGTGACAAGGTGGGAAAAATAGTCTACAGGTTATAAAGGACTTTCACTTACATGATACAATTTGTGAAGAACATCTGTCACGTCTCACAAATATAGAACTACAGCTCAGAAACAGTACTGCCATCTTTGGAAATGCTTTCCTCTTGTCAGTTTTTGGGACATTACCTTTATGTTTTTTCCTTTTCTTATTACTCCTTCTCAGGAAAGGTTTCTTTTTGCCCTCTGTATTCCATCTTAAATATATAGATGTTCCCTCCTTTTTCCTGCTCCACCCTCTCATTAGATGACCTCATCCACTCTCATAGTTTTAACCATCACTTGTAAACCGAGCTCCAATCTTTGCATTGAACACTTGCCTCACAACTACCTGCCTAAACTCTCACATTCATCAAACAAGTCCCAAACTTAATTTTTACCCTAACCTTGCTGTTATGCCGGTACTTCCTATTCTGTTAAACTGTACCACCCTCTAGTCCAGTGGTGATCAAATAGTGGTCCTTGGTAGCTTTTCTTTGGCTCAGTTCAAGTAATTTTTTTGCTTGTATAAAACAAAGAGTAAAGGTCTTTGAGGGCACTCATTCAGAAGGAGAAAAGTGAACAATTCCAGGTATATACCAATAAACTAGAAGAGTCTACTAGGAGAGAGGAGGGTCTTTAGCTGTGGGATAAGACTGGCAAAAGCCACTGGATCTCAGAGGTAAGTAAATCCTAAATCCTGAGGACATAGGCATTTTAAAATAACTTAATCACATTACAGCACAGAAAATGCAAGCTTAAGGAAATTCCAACCCAATCCAATCCCATAAAAAACAGGTTTAATTGGCAGCATTATTCTTAAACATTTTAATTTTTGACTCCTATTGTAAATCTTATGATACAGTCTTGATTTAAAGTTGCATCAAATCGCTCTTAGAAATCGAGAGGTTTAAAATATTAATTTGATTGATGCTCACAAGAATCCTGTATGAGAGAAGTCAAGTATTATTACACTAATTTTATAACTCACTCACTCACTTTTGCAACATTGTTCAAACCTTTATTTGGCACCTTTTAAGTGCCAGGCATGGTGCAAGGTGCTGGAATATAACAAAGAATAAGATAAAGTCCCTCAAGGAGCTCACAGTCTAATGGCAAACTATTGAGTTAACTGAGGCACAGAGTGGTAAATGACTTACCCAATGAGGTAGAAATGGCTAGTTACTTGGAAATATGGGACTAGAGCTGGACACAGGGCAGGGTACAACTCATTATCAGTAAAACCACTTTGATTGAAGAACAAGGCTGCAGGCTTACAGAAACATTATAAAGTTTGCTCACAAAGAGCTTTACAATAGTTTCCAATTTCCACCATCATTGAATTTATGTCTCACAATGAATTAAGCCATCATCTAATAGTGTATAAGTAGCTTGACATCACGTTATCCGAACCCAATTTTAGAGTTGGAAACTATATTAAAATACTTTAATTAAATCCATGAATTTTAAACGTATAGCACATTTTTGATACTTCTACATGTAGAAGTATGAAAAAACAACTCTCTTCTCACCCTCATTAAGAGGATTCTAATAAGTTATAAACACCACAGATATTAGAGAATTTGTCAGTTACTTTCTATATATACATTGTTTTGGCTGTACAACAGTGAAAAGTTTCACTTAGACATTTCCCATAAGTAATTAAAACATTATACAAATATATACAGACATCACATTCAGATCCATTTGTGTAAACACATCCAATTTATAACATTTCAAAGCAAACAAAAACCAGTGTAAGGCAATTCGTTTGTGATTTATGACACATAATCTTTGAGGAAAAGGGAAGTACCTAGGAAGAGCATCCATTTCCGTTCTGATCATCCATTTTAGTGATACTCTTTGTGAAGTTTCAACAGTAGACAAGATGTCTGTTTAACTGACAAAAACAGTACATAATTATATAAAGACTTATTTTCGAATGCTGCAGCTGTAATTATCCAGAAATTTAAGCAGTGCACTGCTTGTAGATAGTACTGGCCCTAAATCTGCTGCTAACTAGACACAAGAGAACTTCATGGATGATTTATTGCTCTGAGAATCAAGTTGATAACATAATTCATCCATGCAGGATGTTCCAAAAGAACTTAATACATGAATTCTCAAATGCTATAGGTAGGTAGTTAGTTGCTCACTTCAAGCAATTCTTCACTTTGCTGAGGAGGATTTTTTTCTACAAAAGAACACACATGAGAGAAACTCTAAGCAAAGTTTAAAAGACAGATGAGCAACAGAACATATGATTCAATTTCCAAAAACAAAGAAAATCTACCATAGTCTCATGGCTAATTTTTTAAAAGTCAAAAGAATAAATAAACTGAAGTATATATTCAAGAGCATCTGTCAGAGACTAAATAGTCTTTTGCTATAAAGAGAACACCATCAATTGACACCACCATAATACTAAATTTTAACTGATGTGAAAGCTTAATAAAACTTAACTATGCAATTAAATTTTTTGAAATATTTAAAACTACAGGAAGAATTACTTTGTTATATATGTTGTTGTAGTTAAGTGCCATTGAGTTAGTTTCCAATTTATAGTGATCCTGTATAGAGTTTTCAAGGAGCGGATGGTGGGTTTGAATCACCAACCTTACGGTTAGTAGTCCAGTGCTTATCCTACAGCGTTACACCAGGACTCCTTGGAACATTTAAAATACTCTTTAAATGTTTTTATACATATGATGAGTAAGAATATTCATAAGGCCAACTATATATAATCATTAGGATCTTACATTTTTTCTAGTAACAAAACTGGTATTTACCTTCCTTAGGGTGTTCTACAGGCTTGCTTTCAGATGAAGAGGTGCCTACATCTTCAGTTACTTTGTTACTCATATTCTCCTGTTCTACTTCACATAAATAAACATCAATAGGCCCTTTGGTGCTCCTGATATGTACTGTGATGGAGTCCTAGTAAAAGAGATATAAATCACGAAGATGAATAAGAGAATTTTCACTAATCACATTTTTTCACTTACTAGAGTTCTTAGAAAAGTAAATCATTTATCTGACTGGTGGTGGTGGTGGTGATGATGTGCCGCGGAGTCGGTTCCGACTCATAGCGACCCAGTACAGGGTTTCTGAGGCTGTAAATCTTTACGGGAGCAGAAAGCCTCATCTTTCTTCCATGGAACAGCTGGTATTTTCCAACTGCTGACCTTGAGGTTTGCAGCCCGATTCGTAACCACTATGCTACCAAGCTCCCTATTTATCTGACTATAGTTACATTAATCCATTAGTCAAATTCATATAGTTAAAACAGACAATCAACAGGACATTTTCAAAGTCATGATGTGAAGTCTTCAACACTAAAGAGCATTTCCTTCCTCAAGGCAAGGACTCCTTCAAGGAATCCATACTCGGTAGTCAAAAGTCTGTGTAAAGAACACTAGAACACCCTACACTCTTAAACGGGTATGTTTAGATCTTCAGACCACAGAAGAGGTACTGAGTTAAATGAAAGGACCATTTTTTAAAATCCATTTTAAAGAATTTTCAGAGGAAGCAATCAAATAAAAATACACCTCGTGCCATTTCAAACTGTGAGAAGTATTAAGATAGCCATATAAAGGACTATTATTAACTGTTGTTAAGTGCCCTCGAGTCAGTTCTGACTCATACAGGTTTCTGATAAGTGGCTGGTAGATTTGAACCACCAACCTTATGGTTGGCAGTCCGGTGCTTATTCTACAGTGCCACACCAGGAGTGATTATTCACATCCTTTGCCTTCAGGGATCCCTGGTGGCACAGTAGAATAAGCACCAGACTGCTAACCACAGGTCGGTGGTTCATATTAACCAGCCACTCCAGCAGGAGAAAAGAGGCTCTCTGGGTAAAGCTGTACAGCCATGGAAATGCTATACAAGATCACTT
Source organism: Chrysochloris asiatica (assembly GCF_000296735.1). NCBI lineage: Eukaryota > Metazoa > Chordata > Mammalia > Afrosoricida > Chrysochloridae > Chrysochloris > Chrysochloris asiatica. The sequence goes on along the minus strand of NW_006408649.1, from coordinate 7,343,129 downwards.
CAAGTTGGAACTGATTTGATGGCAGTGGATCAGTGGACCTTCAGTTAAAATACTTGTCCCATGAGATACCATCAGGAAATCAGTTGCTTCTACTCTGAGAAATATGCTAAATTCTGAAGGAATAGTCCCTACAAAATGATACTTTTTTTAATTTTTTTTAAATGTGAATTGGTTCAACTGTAGCATAAAACCTATTCTTATCATGTTGTTAGGCCTGGATTGGATATTGTGGACACTTCCTGCTCCTCACCTCATTGTGATTGTAAGAGTGAGGTCAGAGATGCAGCCTTCTTGAGGGTCTCAGCGTCTCCTCTGTCAGCCTTTCTATTTCTATAGCTTCCTGGTACCAGACAAGCAGACTAGAGAACACATGTGCTCAGCTTCTAGCTTGCCTGTCCAGGTTTGGCTTGAAAGGTATATCTTTTACAATTATTTAACAAAATAAAAGAAACTGGTATGTTGCTCAGAATTGGCATGCAGCTGAGGACTTCACATTCCATGAAATTAGGGGCTGACAAATTTGTATAGAGAGTAAGATAGTAAATATCTTTAGCTTTTGGGCCATACCATCTCTGTCACAACTGTCCAACTTTGCACTGTAGCACGAAAGCAGCCACAAACGTATCTCAAGAAATGGGCATGTGGTTCTGTTCCAATAACATTTTGTCTACAAAAACAAGGAGGCCAGATTTAACCCTAGTTTGCCAATCCCTACACTAGGATCTACAGATAGCTCCCCAGTTGGCTCTCTCCCTAGGTCTTTTGTGGTCAGACCCTACTGAACAGTGTGCTCTCTTTCACTGCTTTCATTACTTCTCCGATTACTGAGAATGGCTGGCCAAAAGGACCCAAGTACATAGATTTTAAATGGGACTCTTAGACAAGCTTTGGACCTAATCATAGGCTCAGCAAGATTTGACAGAGTCTGAGGAAGCTCACAGCATAAGGGGGAAAAAAATAAAAGTTCATTAGTCACTATAAAATGAACTATCATGCCCACAAATTAAAATAGGTTGAAAGACTAGTGGTTACTTATCTTAAAAATTGAGTTTAAACATTTGCAAACCCACTCATATTAAATATACTACTACTTAGAAGACTTGGAATATATATAAATCCAAATAAAAACAGAAAACAGGAAACATCACCAAGAAATCACAAGTAAGATGTGATTGAGAGAAAGAAAGCTAGTATCTCATGAATTTATAACAAGCTGTCAAGTAACACTAGGAGGTTTCAATTGGACAATGGTCTGCTTGGAATAAAAGGAAAGATGGACACAGAATATTCTTCAATATGAGGCAGGTATGTTTCCCTATAGCAATGAAGGGTGTATCACTACAAGCTCCGATGGTTTTATCAGGCTGCCAAAGTTGATGACTTGTCCCAAGAATGGCCACATCCCTTTGTTCTGATTCCAACCTTACCAAGCAACCTTCTGATGACAATTATCTTTCAAAAGAAACTTTCCTGCAAGGGAAAGAATGTGCTAAGCAGCTGGCAGCTGATTAGAATATTTTTATTTACAGCAACTTTATTTTTCACTTAAAATCTATAACTTAGCATCCTAGTTTATTCATTATTCTTCTAAGCATTTGGTGAGTAGGTTAATTATTTAGAGCCTTGGCTGATACCAGATCTTACTTTTGGAACTTCAAGTCTAAGGTCAATTCTTGGTGATTCTTCTCAGAGACATTTCAGCACAACGGTTAAGAACATAACTATAAAGCTATAAACCATTTATGTCTGAGTCCTAGCTCTGCCACTTACTGTATGACCTTGGCAAAGTTACTGAATCTCTTTCTGAGCCTCAGTTTCATCATTAAGAGAATAACTAAGCTATGTCACTTATTGTATTAAGTAAAAAATAATTTAAAATACGTAAAGTGCCTTGAACAGAACCAGGTATATCACTAAAATATTTAAATTACTATGACTGCTTAATTAAAATATGGCCTAATTAAGTTGGCCCACTTCTTTAAGTATTCTTTAAAATGCTTTGCTACCTACTTCTCTGGGAGCTGGAACATCCAATCTGGTTTCTGCTGGAGCTTTAACTGCAATAACGATCTGCTCATGGAAGGCTTGAAGGCTATGAATATCTTGATAGGTAACATATGCTAGTGTAATAAAAATAAGTTAAAGATCTCTAAGCAGAGGACTACTCATTGGTGAGATAATTGCTCTCTTATAATACATGAATACAAGTATAATGTTGGAATATCCATCTTTTTTAAAGGTAAAACCCTCACAATTAAGGGAAAGAATGCAGTCAATATAAAAATGATTTTACGCATACTTATTATTTCATAAACAATTCTTACAATTTATAACAATTTTACCAACTGTTTTACAATAAATATAACTCTGAGCATTTTTTTAAACTGTGTTATTTTGATATGATGACAATTTCTGAAGTAACATATTTATAGACTCTAAATCCTCACATAGATATAACTCATGAAGGTATTCAAATTCTCACCCTACCTATTTCCTACTCATTGCTAGATCTTGCTGTGAGTACAATTTGGGAAAAGAAAAAAAAAATTCATCCACTAAAATGAAAATCCATAAAAAGCAGAAACATTTTACACAGTAAGTTTTCAAGTTTAGCCTGCATTCATGGGGTTTTTCATCTAAAATTATTTTCCCTCTTGCTGCCTACATGCATTTTGTTTAAAATGTTACCAATGAAGTGATTTACTAGATTTCTCTACTATTTTTTTTTTTTAACTACAATGTTAGCTTTGATTTTCCTTCTACTTCCTCTTCTCATGGGTAGTTTTTTCGACTGAGGTAGAGAAAGTAAGTAAACTTGAGGGACCGAACGGCTCAGAATTAATGATACCCTCTCAGAGAAGAGCAGAGTAGCATACCTAGAAGAAGGTCAAATACCAAAGATAAGTCTTCCCTGTGATGTACCAGAGACACTAATTTTAAGAGCAGTATTTGAACTCAGCTATATTAGGTTCCTGTGGACTAGAAAGGCAGTTTAAGTAGCATTCTAATGGCAATTCATTCTGTTTCAAAAATCAACTTTAGTTCACAAATTGAGGAAAACCCGAGCTACAGAAAAGCCAGCAAACATTTTACTGTCCTTATACTCTCAGATTATAAAGACCAAAAGAGCAAGCTCCACCACTCTGATTTTTTTTAGATGGAAATGTGAAGTCTGCTGTACACTGGCCAGCTCAGGTCAGCAATGCAGAAGCTAATCCACAGAAACTCACACAAAGAAGCCAAAGGCAGTATGTGGGTACGCTTGAGGCTGTACTTAACTTTAAAAGATCTAGTTCATTTTTATATGTATCTTAAATATATAAAACAAACCCCCAAGCTGACAGTACTATCTAAAGTAAATGGTTTGGGAAGTAGAAATAAAATAGATATATAGAGTTAAAGGATATCTTTCATTTTCTTTGTCATCTGTTAATTCAAACAACTGTTGAGCACAATCTTTAATTAATTCATCCAAAGCATCTTCCATTGCTGATAAGTCAGAAAGTTCCTCCTGTAGTTTCTTTTGCTGGGGTATTGCTCCAAAATCACTAAGGTCAGATCCTCTTTAAAAGAAAAATATATTTTTTAAAAATCACCAAAAGTAGTATCTAAGACATTGCAAAAAGCTAAATGCAAGGTAAGGTTACTGGAACTTCTTCAAATGTTTATATTAAGTGTTTTCTATTATAGTAGACACCAGGTACTTCCACTTAACTCCTGCTCTCTTTAGTCTAGCAGCCAGTATTCTTCCTGTACGTAAACTGACTTTTGCTCCCATGCATAGCTCCTAATCTTATGCAGAGATTTCTGTACTTTCAGAAATATATTATAACCCTACTGAAGTTAATAACAGTACAGAAAGCTTAGTTTGGTAGAAAGAGCATTGAGTTAAAGTGTCAGTGATAGCCAGTGCAAGCCCCCGCTCTACTATGTATGTATCAGAAGCATGGCTTCTGATAAAGTACCTTTTAGTATCTTAGTTTCTACAAAAGAAAAACAAGAAAGATATATTCACTTCATTTCTTTCTTTCTACTCCAATGTAAGATGATCTGCATAACAACTGATAATTGATTTTATCCATATTTATGAAAAATGGAGAGGAAAGGTCTAAAGTTATCACTTTATCTTTTGCTTGCTAGCTTTCAAGTCTGATTCCAACAGGAGATTCAAAATACAATCCAGAGTATTTTTAATGCTATTTAGTTGTTGTAAGTTATCAAGTTGATTCTAACAGCAACCACATAGGACAGAGCAGAACTGCCCCATCTAGTTTCTTGGGCTGTAAATCTTTAGGAAGCCTTCTTGCAACTATGTTAATTATTTAGAATTCTTTAATGATCTTTGTTGATTTTCCATTTGCCTAAAAGGTCTCTATTTGACTATTGTAAGCATAACAAGCTTTCTTGTTACACATATGGTGTATGAATGCATCTACAGATGTATGTGTGTATATATATATATTTACATCTCATAGAGTCCTTTTTTCTATGGGCTCCTTCCTAATCATGTTTTAAGCCTTTAGCAATTGTCTTTAAACGTTAATTTAAGTTTACTGATTTTTCTGCTCTCCAAATCATAAAATGGCCCCTCTTCTTTAATGTATGCTTTATCTTCTGGACAAAGCGTTTCAAAGTGTCAACGGTAGCCCGCCTGCATCATAGACATCTGGTGTTTATGTTAAGAATACAGATTCCTGCTAGTCTACCAGAACTACTAAATTAGCACTCATGAGGTCTCCTGATACTTATTGTACACTAACACGTAAAGAACCATTATTTTAGAAACTTAACCAATTTCCTCCTACTACCAATAATCAACTGCAAGGGAGGAAATAATTGTTTAAAATCTCCTATATAACCAGATGTCCCCTTCTTGTGATTTTCTGCAAAAAAATTTTAACGTCCTTTTCTAACAAGAAATCGTATGTCAATGCTTAATACTATTAAAACATTGCCATTATCTAGCTTGTTTTAATGAAAAGAAAACAAGAAAAAGTCAATGAAAAGCCAAATCAACTCACATCCACCGTATATGGTTCTTAGATTTTTTTTCAACTAAGTCGATTCCATCTAAGACATTGGTGATGTCATAGACTCTCCGTTTTCGTACTCCCAGTTTTGTTGCAACCTTGTTTAAGTCAAGAATACCCCCAGGAGCAGATCTAACAAGATCCATAAATTTTCGAGTTAAATAAACCAGTGATACATCAAAACGAGGTCTCTTCACTTTTAAAGCTTCTGGGAAACAAAATAAACACATTTGTAAAAATTTAAGTAACATTTCTTTTTAAACTTATTTTTTTCAAATCATTTATTTGCTCTTGATCAGTAAAAATAGACACAAAGAAATTCCTATGCACTGATCAAATGATGGCTAAGATCTCTTATAAAACAAACTTCTCAAAATGGATAAAAAAGTTTATGAACCTATGCCAGACTGCAACAAAGGCTGTTGATTTACATCCTTTGAAGTATTTGAAATATGCAACCAGTTTTTATTTCTCATTAAGTTTAATTTCTCACTTGGTCTTCAAAAAAGACTGTTTCCATACATATCATAGTATAACTCTGATTAAGTTTCTGAAAATTTCCTAACTAATCTTCTATAAACACAATTATGATACAAACCTTGACAAAAAATGGTGTATCTGTCTTTTTAAAACACCCATTACCCTATATTAATTAAATAAAAAGAAGGGGGGAAATCAGGTTAATGCCTGAACCCATCTACTATGTAGCTTTTGTTTTTCTTTATGAAGGGACTTTACAGTTTGTAGAAGACTCCCATTATCTTTTAATTCAACTTTCCCACAAATTTTTTGAATCTACCACATAAATTCTATTTTAATGATTGTAGAATATTCAACTGAATGGAATACTTGTTAAATGAATCCCAGTGTTTGAAATTTAGACTGTCTTCAACACAATACTGTAACGAACTTCCATGCAGCTAAATTTTTGTGTTGTTGTTAAGTGTCGTCAAGTCGGTTCCGACTCAAAGGAACCCTTGTCTAGGGTTTCCTAGGAGCAGCTGGTGAGTTTGAACCGCTGACCTTGTGGTTCAAACTGACCTTATGGTTGAGTGCCATACCAGGACTCCTTTTTGTTTTGTTTTCTGTACATTCTTAATTCTTCCCTTTAGATAATCTCCAAGATGCTGAAGATGGTGTTGCTGAATTGAGGGTATCTTAAAGGGACTTTAACCAAACCACTCTCCGTGTGGTGTCTATCAATTCTGCAGTATATGAGGGTCTCGGTCTCTTCATTTCCTTGCCAAAAGTGAACATTGTAATTAAAAAAACAAACTTCTAATTGTATCCTATACTACTAGAGAGTTCTTAATGGTTTGGTCTGCAAAGGAAATAAGAGGGTCAAAAAGTACTGCTACTAGGGTTCTAGCTCATAAATGCTTTTATTCCAAGCAAAACATGTTTAAATATGTCTCTGCAATCAGTGGATGACTGTAGCCACGTTTGCTCAGTTAATATGTGGGGGCTTCAAAAAGTTTGTGAAAAAATGTAATTAAAAAATAATGGAATTTTACAGCAATGAAGTTGTGAGCTAAGTCCGACCATGTTCAATAGACTCCTGTGAACCTGGGTTGAGACCTGGTTGGCCAGCAGTATGGAAAGACCTGGGGACTCCTGGGCTCAGAGACAGTGACATAGCCACAGAGGACTCGAGCGGAGAGTGAAGCGTCTACCTGATATGAAGTGAGGGAAGATGCACAAGAACACCCATACTTGCAGATAGTACCCACTTGATTTGGCTTCAATGGCTGGATGATCAGAACTTGACTAGAAGAACAAAGAGGAAAAAAAGAGTAATCTGCTACAATTTGATGAACTTGACCTACACTTATGAATGCAGTAGCTCAAAAGAGGGAACAAATCTTTACAGTGAGAATCATACCCACCCCCTTGGTACACAGGGTTTACAGAGATGGGCAACTTAAGACACTGGCTACCCAAAAGGGGGGAGGCTACAAAGGCAAGAAGTAACTTGCCTACAAGCTTTCAAGGAGCCTAGTTCCAGGGGGTGTGGGGGAAGGTAGAATCTCCACTGAGTGGTTTCCAGTCTGACTGGACGGGGCTGATGAAAGGAGACGGGGATAAGACCCTTGTGGTACAGCAGTGAATAATTGCTATCATGACTGACTGTGAGGGTTAGAAATGTAAAGGTAGATGTTTTGTAACAAAAGAAGGGAAGTGGTTGATTTTGCAGTCCAGGAGTGGAGGTCCCTAGAACCATCAAGGGAGAAGAGCGGAGTGCAGGACCCTACCCAGGGAAGCACTGATGCCAGAGATGGAGGCAGAGATGATAATGTGGACAGATGGAGTGGCTGGGGGCTCTGGACTCAAGAGAGGGAGAGGGGCTGTGTGCTGGTAGCCAGGGGGTAGGCTTTTGGGGTGCACCCTTTGGTTGCTTGATGATGTATGGAGGGGATGGTAATCATTGCAATGAAACAAAATACGATGGGATGAATGTAAAGTTAATGTTTTCCCAAGTAAACTATCACATAATTCACAATAAAAACTTAGGAAATAAAAAAAATGTCATTTCCCCACAAACATTTGAAACTCAGTCTTAACCTTGGTAGGGCGCCCCATAAAAAATTAAGTTCTAGTCAATACAGTGGCTTCCCAAGAGATCTGCTGGGGCCAGTTACATTCAAGGCAGAAAGGTCAGCTCAGAAGGTTATGGCAACTGGCTTTTGAGATTTCAAAGAGGTCATTTTGACAGATTTTCTTGAATGGTACAGGATGACCACAGGGACTTGTGTTGAGAAATTTTTTTCCATCATAACAAGGCACCTGCTCATTCTTCGAGGGTAACAAGGGCTGTCCTAGAAGAATTACATTAGAAAACCTTATCCCATACACTAAACAGAACTAATCTTGCTCCTTCAGATTTCTTTTGATTCCCCAAACTCAAGAGAACATTGAAAAGGAACATGATTTAAGCCATTCAAGGATGCAAAATCTTCCATTTTGATGTGGTGTATATTGAAGTGTGCAGAATTCTTCAAGGGAGGGTTAGACAAATACTGCCTTCAGAAGTATATAGACCTAGATGGAGAATATGTGAGAAATAATAACTTCACATTTTGATAGTTTTGTTGAAAGGTATCTATCCAAAAGTAGCAATGCTCTTTGACTTACTCTCATACTTTTAATAATAACTTAGTTGTCAACTCTGATGTGGGTCATGCTTTTTCATTCTTTCGACTACATAGCATACCAGCCAATGTGCTTCCAAAGAAAAGTTCTTACCATCTTCCATCAGAACTACCCTTATCCAGAACCTCTGCAATGTGATATTTAAATATCACTGGCAATTACTCCAAGAACAAAAGCATAGTTTTTATAACACAAACACCTTCTCTGTGGCCACCAGTCCCATATTTATGATTAAACAAGAGTATATAAGGACTTTTTTTTTAATGTTTTAACTAGAAGTAGAAAAAAAGTCACAATTCTACAACAAAGTTTGAAAGTCTACAAAATGAGAAACTGTAACTTAAAAAAGTCTATGTTAAATCATACTTAATGCCTTACAAATTCTTTTAAGCTTAAAATAAGTACATTCCTATCATGTCAATTTTTATAAAAAACAAATTACTAATTGAACACCTGGAAGATACCAACTGCTGAGGGGATATAAAAACTATTAAAAAGGTCTTCAAATTAAAGAAGTTCCAACAGTCTAATAGGAGTCCTGGTGTGGTGCTGAGGGTTAAAACGCTAGATTACAAGGTTAGTTTGCTCCACACCAAGGTTGATGGTTAACCTCACCAGCTGCTCCTAGGAAACCCGATACAGGGTCACTATGGGTTGGAACCAATTTGACATGACAGCACTTAACAACAACAACAGTCTAATAAGGAAATCGGATAAAGGACTAAGAGAAGTAATCAAAGTGACTTTAAAACATGAGATAAAACCTTAACTAGGATGAGAAACCAGGAGAGCCTCCTAATGGGACCGTACTGGGAACAAAGTATAGAAAGACAAAAGAGGAAGGTGTTCTTTCTCTCATTCAGAGGGAGGGCAAGGGCCAAAGTGAGACAGAAGAAACAACCCGTCAAATGGTAAAGCAGCATTTGAGAGGCTGGTGTATGTAGGAATACACACATAGCTGAGTTTTAGCAATGAATAAGGAGAGAGAACTGCTGGAATATGGGATTGAAAAGGTTAGCAAGAAACAACCTGGAAGGGCCCTGTCCTATTTATCCATTCTCTACTGCCTTTCTTTTGCAATGACGTAGCTTGTAAGCTTTATACAAATATGATGGGGCCTCAAAAAGTACATGGAAAAATTCCATTATCTTTAAATTCCATCTTTCCATGAATTTTTGAAGCCCCCTTGTAAGTAAAACCAGACATATGATGAGTCATGGTTTTCTCTACATGTGACAGGGCATCACTTTAGAATTTAGGCTAAATAATACCATAATCCCACTTCTGTATTAGAAAAACTGCATTGGCAACAGAAATGTAAGAGGGATGGGAAGACCCTGAACTGCTCACCTACTTAGGAAGCTACTCCACTGTTTCAGTGTGAGAGAGTGGGAACCTGAATCTTTTTTTTTTTTTTGAAAAAGCAGTCTAACACAGTGTGTTAAGAGATAATGAGTTCAAGTCTGAAAGGTGAGGGTTGAATCCTAACTCTTGAGTAACCTCTCTGCCCTCAGTCTGTTGTTGTTGAATAAGTGCTGCTGAGTGGTTCCGACTCACAACGTTCCTATATAGGGCTTCCAAGGAGCAACTGGTGGGTATGAACCGTCAACCCTATGGTTCGCAATCCAGTGCTGATCCTAAAGCGCCACACCAGGAGTCCTTGCCCTTGGTTTACTCATCTATAAAATATTAAGACTGTTGGTGGTGGTGGTGCAGTAAGTCCATTTTTGACTCATAGCAACCTCATGTGACAGATTAGAATTGTCCCATAGGGTTTTCTAGGCTATAATCTCTTAAGACACCAGGTCTTCCTTCTACGGAAAAGCGGGTGGGTTTGAACCACCACCTTATTAACTACCGATTACCAAATCTCCTTATAAAATATAAACACTAATCCATACCAATATTTTAAAGGGTGTTGTGATAGCCCATGCAAAGTGCATATACAGGGCGAGGCATTACAGCAGTGCAATAAAGTTAGATATTATTTTAAGTAAGTGAAATAAGAGAGTTGAAGGAATCACTTCATCATAACCAAGCCTGGTGAGCAAATGTGAGTGAGACGTGAAGGAACTGAAGTTAACATTAAAATTTAGACTGGGCACCTGCACAGATGAAACTGGTTACCCACTGAGATTAGGGTCACCTCGGAGGATACTAGGTGTGGGGTAATTTAATGTAAAGATTCCCAGATAGGAAACCAAACCAACTGACGTCCTAGCTTCTTTAACATACACCCTAAACATTCAACCATGCCAGGGGCCAAGAAGGAAATTGTAAAGGGAGTTTATAGAAACTAGGAGAGTAAATGATTATTCACAAGTTCTTGCCAAACTAATTTCATTTCTGCTGATAGCACATAATTTCTCTCACAAATATTTTGGGAAAATACTCTAAACCATAGACTGCTCTATTTTAAAATTACATGTTTCCAAAGCAGTGGGGAGTAAACTAGCATTGGTATACGTTACGCAGCCCATAATCTTGCGAGTTTTTGCAGAAACTATACATGTAAATTTCTCACCAACTCACGTACATTTAAAATAAATCATTTAAATTGTATGAAGTTCAAACTACAAAACTTGAAATCTATTGTGAAGTAAACTTACTTCTCATAGACACATATTGTACGTTGTCTTCTAAATTAATCCTTATTTTTGACGGCTGAAAAAAAGACATAAAAAATTTAATTTACCAATTTTACAAAACAATGAAAATTAATATTATTCTACTGGATAGGATAAATGTCGGGTTTTGATTTATTTATTTTTGCCATTTCCCCAAACTGAGGTGTTAATTTAAGAGAAGTAATCTCTCTTTCAAACTATATCTACTCTATATCTAATCATATCTGACAATGTTCATAGATTTGAATTTATAAAACTGGAAAAGAAGAAAGAACCAAAACATGTCCATAATAACGCATGGGCTCCCATAGGTATGGTAGTAGTAAAGACAGAAAGAATGAAGGAGAAATGATCATTTGGTACTAAATCGTTATTTGTTTATCAACTGCATCTGCAGTGAGGATAAAAAGGAACACAAAGATGATTCAGACACAGCCCCTGGACAGTTCTACAGAGGGGAAAGATAATGTCTAAAATAACAAATGCTCATTTCTTGCTATTTCAGTATATATGGCTCCAAATTTTTTTTATCCTAATTTTTTTTATAACCATACATTTATTCCAATCATAATTCATATAAAACACAATATTTCTAATAATGGAAATTAATACAAGCTGTACATAACTAGAAACTTTGGTATTAGACTACTAAGAAAGTTTTCTAAATTCTTAAAACGAGGCCATCTGTAGTAGCCCCATTACTAAGGCTCACCATTACCCCAGCTATTTATTCAGAGGTCAAGAAAGTTTACACAAGCTGGAGATTGACATTTGTAATATACTTAGAAGCCATTTTTCACATAGTAACAAATAACATGAAACCTTAAAGCAATGTTAATACTGTCATGCTTAGAATGAGCACGTTTAGGAATAGCCTGCCTCCAGCCAGGCTATGTATGACCAGGCTCAACTCCTGCTAAGAGAAAACTTTCAGTCCGTTAAAAAAAAAAAAAAAAAAAAAAAAGCTGGGAGAAATCAATAAGAGTACTTGAGGTGTACCCAGAGAGGATTCATACCAAGATGCATGGATCTCCATGGAAAGGTGGGCCTACAGAGACAGAGCAGACAAGGACCTTTCCTCAGAGCTGGCAAAGAGAAAAAGCCTTCGCCTAGAGCCACCATTCTGAATTTGACCTTCTAGTCGCCTAAACTGAGAGAGAATAAATTTGTTGGTTAAAAGCATCCACGTGTGGTATTTCTGAACTAGCCACACTAGGTAATTTGCTTCTAATCATTACTGACAAGATTAACAAGGTAAGGAGCTCTGGTAGTGTAGTAGTTACGAATTGGGCTGTGAACCGCAAGGTCAGCAGTTTGAAACTACCAGCTGTTCCGCAGGAGAAAGATGAGGCTTTCTGCTCCCGTGAAGATTTACAGCCTTGGAAACCCCGTACAGGGTCGCTATGAGTCGGAACCGACTCCATGGCACATAACAACAACATTAACAAGGTAATTTGATTTGAAATAATTTCACAGAAATAGGATCCTGCTGTAAAACTTAGTTTAAGAACTTATATGCTGACCTGCTACGGTATGAAAAACTAGAGTTGGGAATGGCTGTCTTGGCTTGCCAGAGACTGTGTCTAACTAACTCGTTTAAACTGTGCTTACAACAGTGACTTGCAACATGATATTCAACAGCAAAACACTTGAAACATTGCTATCAAAACATAAAGGAGGACTGCTATCAATGCTATTTTTGTATTTAACTCTTCTGTGGGAGGCTAAAAATTTATCACATAACAAACCTATTGTAGCAAGATTCTTAAATGAAAAAAAAAAAAATTCTATCCTCATAACATCTGAAACAACTCTTGCTATATCCTAAGTTGCTAAGTAAATTATTAAGGTCTGTTTATAAGTTTTCCATTCAGTCCACTGATCTGTTCTGCATGCATGAAGGTGCTTCAAAAATTCATGGAACAATTTCAGTATCTTTCAATTCTATTTTCTCGTGAATTTTTTGACATGCCCTCATATATGCAGCATACTGCTGAATTAATAGTGTTAGGACACATTTCATTATGGTTGTTAGTGTACACTTGAAATTGCAGACAGAAGAGGTTAACACAGCAATGTTCACAGGTGTCTTGCTGCAGAGAAATCTACACAATACAACCAACGAACCAGTTACCATTGAGTCAATTCCCACTCATGGAGAACCCATGTTTGTGAGAGTAAAACTGTGCTACATAGGAGTTTTCAGTGGCTGATGTTTAAAACACCTTCTTCTGAGGTGCCTTGATGGACTCAAATTTCCAACCTTTCAGCCAGCAGCTGAGCAGGTGAACCATTTTTATCACTCAGGGACTCCATTAGATACTTTGTTGTTGTTAAGTGCTATCAAGTGGTTCCAACTCATCAGCAATCGTTTGTATCGTTTCCGAAGCTATAAATCTTTACAGGAGCAGAAAGCCTCATGTTTCTCCAGCTGAGTGACTAGAACATTCGAACTACTGAACTTGAGATTAGCAGCCCATCTGGTAATCGACTATGCTACCAGGGTTCCACACAACACTTAAAGGTTCCCAAATCCACCACCACATTCCCAGCTATCCAAATATTCTAGAAGGGCACCTTTTCTGCTGTACACATTGGCCCCTGACTTTTATCTCTTCATCTGGACTGGTGCCATTTACAGGTTGGCACAGGGCTAATATCTCAATTACATATTGGTTATATCACCAGCTGCTCCTGGGAAACCCTATACAGGGTCACTATGAGTAGGAACAAACTGGATGGCACTTAACAACAACATATGCATACATGTGGGTAAACCAGACTCCAAGATCATTCATTTACTCTTTTTTTCTTTGGAGGAATCACAACAGTATCATCATCACCCCTCAGGGCCAGGCATCCCAATATATATAAATCCTTTAGATCCACAATTCAGGAGTCTTCCAAAGTTCCCATAGCATCCATATTCTTTTATATTAAGATAATTCTTGGCTTAGGACTGGGTTCAGGACTACCAATTATACGACCTTAGTTGCAGGAAGACCCTGATCTTTACCTATATCACAACATAGTGATATAACTTTCTTTCTCATTTGCTCAGGTTTACTATCTAGCCTGTTTGTATATTAGCTGGAGAATGAATAGAGAAGATATGTGTTTCTAAACCGAGTAACTCCGAGTATGATGTCAATGCCTTTGTTGAATAAATGATTCTCCAGGAACCAGCAGCTCCAGATGGGCAAGTTGTAGGATTTTCTCAAGTTCCAAGTTAAGATTTCACTGTTGTTGTTAAGTGCTGTCAAGTAGGTTCCGTTTCACAGTGACCCTTTGAAGGATTTCCAACGAGCGGCTGGTGAGTTTGAACCGCTGACCTTGGCTGTTCAAACCAACCTTGCAGTTCAGTGTTTTAACCCACAACGTAAGATTTCATTACAGCTCCAAATAACACAGGTAAAGGCCTATAGGTTCATGTGAGATCTCAGAGGACAGTGCCCAATCCCTTGACCCTATTATTTCTGGCTGACGCCTAAGTGACTTTAGAAGCTTTTTCCACACTAGAAGAATAAAAGATGAGTCTCAGGGACAAAAATTCTAAGCAATGATTTCAAGATGGCTACAAATTTCTCTTCAAAGATGCATCTGTGGGGAGCTATGCAAGTATCCTGTTCCTCCTACTTTTGCCTACACATACTGGAATTCTTTGTTCTAGATAGTAACATTCCTTCAAGAGCTCTTTGGAAATAGACCTTTATGCAAGGTGACTGCATTCTCCTCTCTTATTTAGGCAACACCAAACACTCAGCAAGGTACACAACTAATCTTTGCATAGCAATACAGTTTATTAAATATTTCCAATTGTTAGCCAATTTAAAAACAAAACATTGATATAGGTGCTAGAATTCCTACTTTGAAGGCAGAAAAACACACAATCATACATTCAAACACTTACAGAGGGCCTACTTTATTCATTCAAAACTATTTGCTGAAGTCTGCTAGGGAATGTAACACGAAATGGACAAAGTCCCTGTACTAAAGATTTGAAGGGACATACATTGCAAAGAGAAGAGTAAGTAAGCACAGAATGCTTTAGGAGCACAAAGGGAGAATGCTTAATCCCATCCTGAAAAGTGAGGAAGGGTTCTTCACACAACCCAAACCAAACTCAATGCAAGTTGTTGTTGCTGTTAAGTGCCATCAAGTCTTCTCGACTCATAGTGACTCTGTATAGGGTTTTCCAGGAGTGGCTGGTGAGTTTGAACCACTAACCTTGCGGTTCAAATCAACCTTGCAGTCCAGCGCTTATACAGTGCCACACCAGGACTCCCCAATGCCAGTTAATTGACTTCAAGTCACAGTGACACTACAATACAGAGTAGAATTGTCCCATAGGATTCCTCAGGTTGTAATCTTCAAAGAAGCAGATTATCATATCTCTCTCCTGAGAAGAAGCTGTTAAGTTTGAACTCTGACCTTCTGGTTGGCAGACAAGCACTTAATCACTGAGTCACCAGGGTTCCTTCTTTTCAGACAAGTGACCTATAAATCTAGACCTGAAGGACCCCAGGAGAAGACAAAGAAAACTACGTGTGTTAAAAATACATACTTTGAGGGAAAGACAGCGTATGTAGGGGGTTTTCCTCACACAAAGAAAAGAGCAAATGTGATGACCTATGGGTACAGAAAGAATATGGAAAATGTTAGAAACAATAAGCCCTTTGGGATGGCTGAGTTCAGGGCTGGATTATGTTAAGATTCTATTCTATCCTGAGAGCACTGGGGAACCAGGATATTGTTGTTGTTAAGTGCCACTGAGTCAGTTCCAAAACCATGACAGATTCTTTGGGTTGAATGACATGCTGAGAAATATCCTTTAAAAAGATCATTATGGTTATTATTGGAGAACACATGGGAAAGTGAGAAGGCACTTTCACAAAGACTGAAAGCAGAAAAAGTGGGTAGGAAAACCTTGCAACAATCTATAAAGACAGATAATGTTTAGAAGTGGCAAGTAATGGTGGTTAATTTTAAAAGGATGAAAGAGGCCAGTTTGGAGAAGGGAAAAGGGAAGGATGATGCATAGGACATTGGTTAGGGAAATCCGTGTATGGTGGCTGTGGTACCAATTATTAAGAGAGAAGGTATAAGAAAGCCCTGAGTTACACCAACATTTAAAGAAGAGAAAGGGGTGTTTGCAAAGGAGCACAAACAGAGGCCAGATAAGCAGGAGCACCAAGAACATGTCATGCATGTCACAGAAGTGAACTAGAGAGTTTCTAATAAGGGCTATGTTAAAATTACAGGTGCAAAATAGCTACTAGAATTAATAAGATAGACTGATGTGTGCTCAGTTTCAGAGGTGGTTAGGGCAAAAGTTCCTTAGTAGGAGGACTGAAGTGTTAATGAGAGGTGAAAAAGTGGACAAAGTGAACTATTTTTAAGTTTGGCTTCAAGGGGAAGAGACAAAGTAGATGGAAGGAGATATAAAATTGAGGGAGAGCTATTTTAAGACAAAGATCAGTTAAGTACCGCTCTGAAAGGGATCACATGAGAAGGACCTGGGCAGAATGTCAATGGAACTCACTGTCATGGCCTGACACTACTTAAGGTATGCTCACCATGTTGTTGTTGTTGTTAAGTGCCATCGAGTCGGGTCCGACCCATAGCGACCCTGTACAGGGTTTCCGAGGGTGTAAATCTTTACAGGAGTAGAAAGCCTCATCTTTCTCCCGTGGAGCGGCTGGTAGTTTCAAACCGCTGACCTTAAGGTTCGCAGCCCGATTCGTAACCACTAAGCCATGGAATGGTCAATTATTCAACATCAAAAGAGCAACATTCACCTAAGGACAAGGTGGGAAGAGCTGGGAGGAGGGTGGAACGGTAATAACCACAGGGAGGAAGCAGGACAACTGTTGCTGCATGGAGGGGATTGCAATCACAGAGATAAACAAAGTGTTTGGTTTGTTGAATGTAGAACTGACAATCTGCTCTGTAAACCTTCACTAAATTCAAAATAAAAAGTTAAAAAAAGAGAAAAAAAATCAGCTATATTGTTAAGACTTCATCATCTGGAGTCAGACATTTTGAAGTTACACTACGGCTTATTAGCTGTTTGGATGGACTCCTGGTGTGACACTGTAGGATAAGCACTTTGACTGCAAACCACCAGCTGTTCCTCAGAAACCCTATACAGGGTCACTATGAGTTAGAACCAACTCGACAGCATTTAACAACATTTTTATTTAATCCTGGGCAAGTCACTAAGTATTTCCTAATCTGTTTTGGCAACTGTAAAGCAAGAATCAGGAACCCTGGTGGCGCAATGTTTTAAGTTCTCAATTGCTTAAAGGTTGGTGGTTCAAACCTACCCATTGGCTCTGTGGGAGAAAAGACCTAAGCATCTGAGCAAATTTAACTCTAACACATGTTAAAATTACAGAATGAATTTCTTGAGAGGGGAGAGGAGATTACAGTTGGGAGACCTAACGGGGCACAGTTCTATTTTGCTCTATAGTCAATGCAAGTCTGAACTGACTGCACAGCACACACCAGTAGCAGCAAACACAAAACGACAGTCAGTGCTTATCTTTTAGTTTTAGGATTGCTGTGAGGAATTAAATGAATTTGGCAGAATTAGGCAATGACTGTTCCAGTAAGTGTTTAGCTATTAACAAATTATAGAAATAAGCAAGCAGAGAAGTTGGAAGAGCAAATGATGGGACCATCATGGGTCTTGGGAACCACAGAGAATAAAACTTCTAGTCTAGAACAATAGAGAAAATAAGCCTACTGCAGGGAGGGAGCCAGCCCTCCTTCCATTTTCTCTGTGAACCAGGACAGAAGAGAATTTACTGGACGAAGAGCTGTGGGGTGGGATCCGTGAAGTGTGGAAAAAGCGTTTAAAGGCTGTATTTAAGCAAGAGGGTGGGAGAGGAGGCTGAGAAGAAAAACGAAATGAGAGGATGCACAGTTGTACTGAGGGCCCAGTTGAAGAAGACAAAAATAAATGCATTTATAATGTGATGTTAAGCAATTTTCTCCAGAAGTGCTCTGGTGTCCCAGGTAAGAGCCAAGCTAGCCAAGAACACATTTATGAGCTGTGAGATTAGTTTGATTCATAATAGGTGTTGCTGTTATTAAGTGCCTCGAGTCAGTTTCGACTCAGAGGCCCTGCATAGGGCTTCTGAGGCTGCAAATCATTGAGAGAGCAGAAAGGCCCATCTTTTTCCCGCCAAGTGTCTGGTGGGCTCGAACCGCTGGCCTAGTGGTTCACAGTCAGATTTTTACCCTACGGGGCCACCGCGCTCCCCATAGTAATTGTTAAGTGCCATCGAATCAGTTTTGATTCAAAACTACCCCTGTATTGGGTTTCCCAGGTGCAGCTGGTGAGTTTGAACCACCAACCTTGCGTTTCAAACAGACCTTGCATTCCAGTGATTTATCCTCCGCTGCCACACCAGTAAGCAGTGGAAAAGCTGCAGAGACACAGGAGGCGAAGCGGTCCCAGCCCTGGGGAAGCTCACAGTATAGACAACAATCAGTCTGGCCTCCCTTTCAAAGAGCTCTCAGTGCCTAGACCCTCTATCCCACGACCCCGTGTGGCTCAGGGCAGGCCATCGTGTCTTACCAGCAGGCCCTCCACGTTGATGGGGTCTCGACACCGGCGGCGAATGGTCTCCTCCGCCGGGTCCACGAGGAGGCTGGGCAATTTCCTCGCTGGCCGCTGCTGACTCATGCTGCCGAACCAAGCAGCCATTCGCCCCTCGCACCCCGCGCACTCTCCCGCCTTCTCCCGCTCGAGTCAAGCACCGCCTCCAACACGCGAGTTTCTGGGGACTACGCACGAAACAGATCCCGGGACTACTCGGAGGCGCCGCCCGTCTGGGTTACCCTGCAAACAAAAGCGTCACTACCTCCACGAACCTAAGAGTTGCTAGCATAGACTGTAGGAGAAAAAGGTGACCCAATACTGTTCAAAACGTCAGGGCCGCCATGTTCCCGCATGCGCAGTAGGCCGTCCTAAATTTGCGCATGTCTGCCGCTGCTGCATCGCTCCCACACACTACTCTTTTCCCAGCGGCCGGAGCGCGGGAAAGCCCGGACGGCCGTCTGTTCGGAGAGGGTGGCGAAGGAAAGGAAGAGGTGGAGCCGGAGCTCCGAAGAAAAGGAGCAGGGGTGAGAGAAAAGAGGCAATGGGGAAACACAACTGTGGTCTAGCAATTGTTGACGCTAGTAAGTGAAAGTTCTGAGTACGCAGGAATGCTAATTATTGTAGTTCCTTCTGCCCATCACAGGCACTTGCCCATAGTTGATGCTTTGTAGCAGGTTGGCAAACAAATAATTTCTGAATTGTTTAC
Source organism: Chrysochloris asiatica (assembly GCF_000296735.1). Classification (NCBI taxonomy): domain Eukaryota; kingdom Metazoa; phylum Chordata; class Mammalia; order Afrosoricida; family Chrysochloridae; genus Chrysochloris; species Chrysochloris asiatica. The sequence goes on along the minus strand of NW_006408649.1, from coordinate 7,324,007 downwards.
TTACAGGCTTCGTTTTCTTCTTTCTTTCTCCTTTTCCTCTCTTACCTCCTTTTCTTTAATGAATAATTTATTGATTACCTATTGTGTCAGCAAATACTCCTAGAAGTTGAATTATTTGAAGAATAATGTGGCATCAGGATTGGAGGAAGACTCATGAACGACCTGCGATATGCAGATGACATAACTTTGCTTACTGGAAGTGAAGAGGACTTTAAATACTTACTGATGAAGATCAAAGACCACAGCCTTCACTATGGGTTGCACCTCAATGTAAAAAAAAGCAAAAATCCTCACCACTGAATCAATAAATTGTTGTTGTTAGGTGCCATCTAGTCAGTACTGACTCATAGCAACTCTATGCACAGCAGAATGAAACACTGCATCATGATAAATGGAGAAAAGATTGGAATTGTCAAAACTTCATTTTACTTGGATACACTATCAACACTCCTGGAAGCAGCAGTCAAGAAGTCTAACAATATATTGCATTAAGCAAATCTGCTGCACAAGACCACTTTAAAGTAAGTGTTCAGGAGTAAAGAGGTCAGTTTGAGGGCTAAGGTATAACTCACCCAAGCTATGGCATTTTTAATAGCCTTATATGCATATGGCAGTTGGACATGAATAAGGAAGATTGTAGAATAATTGATGCATTTGAGTTATGGTGTTGGAGAAGGATATTAAAAGTAACCTAGACTGCCAGAAGAACAAACAAATCTGTCTTGGAAGAAGTGCAGCCAGAATGCTCCTTAGAAGCAAGGATGGCCAGACTTGGTTGTACTTTGAACATATTTTCCGAAGGGAACTAGTCCCTGGAGAAGAACATATTGATTGAAAAAGTGGAGGGTCATTGAAAAAGAGGAACACACCCAACCGGATTATTGACACCGTGGAAGCAACAATGGGCTCAAACATAAAAACTATTGTGAGGATGATGTTGAACTGAACAGTTCTCTTGTACATAGGGTCTCTATGAAACCAACTCAACAGCACTTAAAAACAAGAAATTGTCAGGAGTCCTGGTGTGGTGTTATAAGATAAGCTCATGACTGCTAGCAAGACCAGGGATTCAAATCTACCAGCCGCTCCTCAGAAACCCCATAAACAGTGTCAGGCACTGTACTGGGCTTGAGATAAATAAAAAATATATTCAGTTTGGCACAGAGTTGATTCAAGATCAGAGGAATAAGCAGAAAAATTTTAAATATGGTCATGTTACTTCCTTCTAAGACCCCTTAATGACAAATTTCTCATCATGGCACACAAAGGGCGTCATGAGCTGGCTACTACAGACCTTTTAAGGGAGCCTCACCTGGAGCCTGTCTCCTGTGCACACGTTTCTCTCCTTTATACATTGAGGTCCAGTCTGATTTTTCAGTACTCAGAATAGGGTTATACTCTTGCTTTTGGATCTTCGTATATCTTGCTTTTTTGCTTGGAATCAGTAATTTCTCATCTTTACTCATCCTAGTTGGCTCAACATAGCTATTCTTTCTTCAGAAAACTTCTCTACTTTTCTCCCCCCGCCCCTCTAGTCTGTGTGATTTACTTTCTCTACTACTCTTCCCATGCCCCTACCCTACCCTATTCGCCATGCCCTCAACTAGTATTCTGTGCATATTTCTTCTTTTAAAAACATCAGTTGGTGTTTAGTTAATTCCCATTCATGGCAACCCCATTTGTGGCAGAACCCATGGGGTTCTCAATGACTGGTCTTTCCAAAGTGGATTTTCAGACCTTTCTTTCTCTGGAACCTCCAGCCTTTTCACTAGCAGCAAACCCTTAACCGTTTTCATTACCCAGGGCCTCTAAGTAAATTTCTAGTTTAGCTCTTATCATAGTGTTTCAGAATTATACAATGGGACAGTAATTATTTTCTTCTCTACCATTTAGATTTTTAGTATTGAGGTCCCATTGTTCCAAGGGAGAGCTCTCAGAATCAGCCTTGAGAACAAAAAATAAAAACTTTTAAACTCAGAGGATGAGGTTAAATGATAGATTTTGGACATTTCATTATTAGACAGAATCAGTTTTCTTTACTCCAGTCAGAATAAAATGCTTTCTTAGCTAATGACAAGAATGAAGCTAGGAAAGGAAGCAAAAGAGACGTGAAAATAATGCCCCTGAACGTGTTCCCTCATAGCCAGTCCCAAAGTGGGATGGGAGGTGAACACATAGGTTTAAGGACTTCAGAGCAGAGCACATGCTCAGGTAAAGCCCAGGAAAGTGATAGATCTTACTGGGAAGCCCCTGTACTATCCCAACACAGAGACCATAGCAGATGAAATGGGAGTGTCAGTGTGGTACTCAGAGTATGTGCTACCCAGAAACTATATCTGTGTGTTTCCTGAGGTCCATGATAGGTACAGAAAGTGTGATGGGATGCATTCTGTCCCCTCACCCCTACTCGTCAGTTTGTTGTACTGCGGTGGCTTTGTGGTGCTATGATGCTGGAAACTATTTTAAATATCAGTATTTTAAATACCTGAAGGGTCACCCATGGTGGATAGGTTTCAACAGAGCTTCCAGTCTAAGAAAGACTAGGAAGAAGGAGAGGTGAACCATTTCTGAAGGGTTAGACACTGAAACCCTTATGAACAGCAGTGGAACATTGTTTTTTTAAATATAGTGCCAGAAGATGAGACCCATAGGTTGGAGGGCACTGAAAATATGACCAGGGAAGAGCTGTCTCCTCAAAGTACAGTTGACCTTAATGATGTGGATGGAGCAAAGCTTTTGGGAGATTCATTATGCTGATGGGGTACAACTCATAATAAGGAGAAATAGCTGCAAACATCCATCAATAATTGGAACATGACATGTACGAAGTATGAATCTAGGAAAATTGGAAGTTATCAAAATGAAATGAAACATATAAAGATCCACATTCTAGGCATTAGTGAACTGAAATGGACAGGTATTGGTCATTTTGAATCAGACAATCATATGTTTTACTATGCCTGGAATGACAAATTGAAGGGGAATGACATCACATTCATCGTCAAGAAAATCAGGTCAAGATCTTGAAGTACAATGCTATCTGTAATAGGATAATATCCATATGCCTACAAGGAAGACCACTATTATTCAAATTTACTGAGTATTCAAATACTCAGCAACCATTTAAGCCAGTGATGATGAAATTGAAGAATTCTACCAACTTCTTTAGTCTGAAATTGACCAAACATGCAATCAAGATGCATTGATAATTACTGGTGATTGGAATGCAAAAGTTGAAAGAAAAAGTAAGGATCCATAGTTGGGAAAATTAGCCTTGGTGACAGAAACAATGCTAAAGATCTCATGATAAGATTTTGGAAGACCAGTGACATATTCATTGCAGATATCCTTTTTCAACAATATGTGGTGACTATATGCGTGAACCACGCAAGATGAACTACACAGGAATCAAAATGACTACATCAGTGGCAAGAGAATGGGAGAAGCTCAATGTCATTAACAAAAAACGAGGTCAGGGGCCAAATGTAGAACAGACCATCAGTTGCTCATTTGCAAGCTTAGGCTAAAGCAATTAAACAATTAAAGCAATTCTACAAGAGCCAACATATCTCCCATCTAGATGTAGAGACCATCACAAGAACAGGTTTGATGTATAAAACACTAATGTCTGAAGGCCAGAGGAGCTGTGGTCTGACATCAAAAACATCATACATTAAGTATGTATGTAAAGGTCAGTAAAAAAGAAAGAAAAGACCAAAATGGATGTCAGAAAAGTCTAAAGCTTGCTCTTGAATGTAGTCTAAAGCAACTGGAAGAAATGATGAAGTAAATGAACTGAAAGTTTCAAAGGGCAACTCAAGCAGATAAAGTCGAGTATTCTAAGGAAATGTGCAAAGACTTGGAGTTGGAAAACAACAGGTAAGAATATGCTCAGAATTTCTCAAGCTGAAAGAATTTAAGGAAAAAAAAATTAAGCCTCAGGCTACAATTCTGAAGGACTACTAGTGTGGTGCTGTAGGATAAGCACTGGACTACTAACTGCAAGGTTGGCAGTTCAAACCCACCAACTGCTCCTCAGAAACCCTATACAGGGTCGCTATGAGTGGAAACAGACTCAACCACACTTAACAACACCTTGTTGTTGTTGTTGTTGTTAAGTGCCATTGAGTCGGTTCCGACCCATAGCGACCCTGTACAGGGTTTCCGAGGGTGTAAATCTTTACGGGAGTAGAAAGTCTCATCTTTCTCCCGCGGAGCGGCTGGTAGTTTCAAACCGCTGACCTTAAGGTTCGCAGCCCAATTCGTAACCACTACGCTACCAGAGCTCCTAGTGGAGAAAATATTGAATGATGCAGAAAACATCAAAAGAAGATATAAGGAATAAACAGAATCACTGTACCAAAAAGAATTGGTTGATGTTCAACCATTTCAAGAGGTAGCATATGATAAGAACTGAAAGTATGCAAGAAAGAAGTCCAAGCTGAAGACGGTGAAACACAAGGCTCTCCAGGAATTGATAGACAAGAAATGTTTCAACAAACTGATCAGTGCTGGAGGTTCCCACTTACCTATGCCAAGAAATTTGGAAGCCAGCTACCTGACCTGATTGGAAGAGATCCATATCTGTGCCCATTCCAAATAAAGGTAACCCAAAGGAATGCAAAAGTTATCTAACAATACTGTTAATGTCACATGCAAGTAAAATTATGCTGAAGATAATTCTAAAACGGAGCTGCCAGAAATTCAAGCTGGATTTAGAAGAGGGCCTGGAACAAGGGATATCATTGCTGACATCAGATGGATTGTGACTGAAAGCAAGGGATACCAGAAAGATGTTTGCTTTTGTTTTATTGACTATGCAAAGGCATTCAACTGTGTGGATTATAACAAACAGTTTATAACATTGTGAAGAATGGGAATTCCAGAACACTTCATTGTGCCCATGAGGAATCAGTACATAGACCAAGACAGTTGTTCAGACAGAACAAGGAGATACTGAATGGTTTAAAATCAAGAAAGCTTTGTACTAGGGTTGTATCCTTTCACCATACTTATGCAGTCTGTATGTTGAACAAATAATCGGAGAAACTGGATTATGTGAAGAAGAATGTGGCATTAGGATTGCAAGAAGACTCACTAACAACCTGCGATATGCAGATGACACAACTTTGCTTCCTGAAAGTTAAGAGGACTTGAAATTCTTACTGATGAACATCAGAGACTACAGCCTTCAGTATGGATTGCACCTGAATGTAAAAAGCAAAAATCCTCACAAATGAACTAATGAATAACATCATGATAAAGGGAAACAAGATTGAAGTTGTCTAAGACTTCAGTTTGGTTGGATCCACACAGTGGTTGTGGAAGCAGCAATCAGAAATCAAAAGACGTATTGCAATAGGCAAATTTGCTATACAAGCCCTCTTTAAAGTGTTCAATGCAAAGATATCATTTTGAGAACTAAGGTGCACCTGACCCAAGCCATGGTATTTTCAATAGCCTCATATGCATGTGAAAGTTAGACAATGAGTAAGGAAGACCTTAGAAGAATTGATGCATTTGAATTATGGTGTTGGAGAAGAATACTGAAAGTACCATGGACTCCCAGAAGAACAAACAAATCTGCCTTAGAAGAAATACAGCCAGAATGGGAGGATGATGAGACATTATCTCTTGTACTTTGGACATGTTGTCAGGAAGGCCCAGTCCCTGGAAAAGAACATCATACTTGGTAAGGTGGAGGATCAGAAGGAAGACCTCCAATGAGATGGATTGGCACAGTGGCAGCAACAATGAGCTCAAACAACAATTGTTATAATGGTGCAGGACCCGGCAGTGTTTGGTTCTTTTGTTGTTATGAGTTGGAACCAACTTGATGGCACATAACAATAACAACAACCCCAAAATATGTTGAGATCCTAACTCCCTATACCTTAGAATGTGCCCATGCTTGGATATAAGGCCTTTGAAGATCTTATCAGGTAGGTTAACATAAACAGGTTCAGTCCTCATCCTAGATGAGTAGTGTCCTTATAAATGAGAATATACACAGAGACAGAAAGACAGAGAAAGGACAACCATGTGATGTTGTAGTTGCAAGCCAAGGAATGACAAGGATCACCGAGGCTTGCTGGAGTCACCAAAAGCTAGGAGAGAGGCATGGAACAGATTCTCTCTCAAAGCCCTTAAAAAGAATCAACACCATGACTTCTAGCCTCCATGATTGCAAGTCAGTAAGTTTCTGTTCTTTTAAGGCATTCAGAGCCTTGGTGTGGTGCTATAGAATAAGCACTGGATTGTGAACCACAAGGTCAGCAGTTCAAACCCACTAGTTTTGAACTCTATGCAGGTAAACTGACTTAATGGCACTTAAGAACAAGAAGAACATAAGCCATTCAGTGGTGTTTTGTTGCAACAGCCTTGGGAAACTGAATTCCTGTTAGCAACATTGATCTTGGTTACTGAGAGTGAGTGGACTACTTGCCTTGGACAGACTGGGAATTGACAGTGACCAGGCTACATGGCATTAGATTGACAGCAGGGGGAACACACTTTCAATACAGCACATGGAATGCATTATTGGTGAAAAACGATCCTATTCATCAGTGCCACGGAAGTGTTTTTGTAACTACGCCTCCTTCCCTCCAACAATTTATCATCAATTCCAGAGAAAAAGCAAGGGGAGGAGGGTGGGAGGAGTGGCTTTGTGGAATATTGCAAAGTTTTAAACTGGGAATGCTAAGAAAGTGTTGCATTTGACAGAGTTTATTGGAAAGTACCAGGATATATTTTCCTGCTGAAACAGATGGACAATGAAGATGGAGATTAAGTTCAGTTATAGAAAGTACACAGAACACTACATTTGGCAATACATTCGTTGAGACTGTGAGATTATTGCTAGCCACATCTATTTACTCAGGGCAGAGTTGGGTATCCCAAATCTTTGTTTTTCACCTGGTAAAGTGTTCTAGGTACTCATCAAATGTTTATAAAAGAGGATGAATAAATGAATTAACCAATTAGTCTATGAGATTAGAGGAAACTGCTCAATTGGAGTCATGATGTGGTGCTGTAAGATAAGCACTGGACTGCTAAACACAAGCCATTCAAACTTACCAGTTGCTCCTCTGAAACCCTATATGAGATTGCTATGACTTGGAATAAACTCAACGGCACTAAACAACAACAGTGCTCAAATGGTTGTTGTTGTTAGGTGCGATCAAGTGAGTTCCGATTCATAGTGACCCTACACACATGAGAACTAAACACTGCTTCGTCCTGCGCCATCCTCATGATTGCAGTGTGAGCCCATTGTTGTTGCCACATGCTTAATTGGTAGCAGTCTGTTTTTTCAAACATGATTTGCAAAAATACTACAAAGGGTATCCAGTTTAGATTCCTTAAAAATTGTTATACTTTTTCAAAACTTGGCAGGAGCAAGAGAAGGCCTTAGATGTTTGAAAATTTGAGTAAGTTTTTTTCAGTTGAAATTTGAATGGAGCATGTGACTCCTATATTCTTCGAAGGTTTCAAATCTTTCCATGATGGACGTGGGTCTCTGTTCTCTGTGGAGTTTTCTTCTCTTTTTGGCAAGAATATCTGAAAGTTTTTAAAAATCAGATACTAATTTATTTTATCATAACAAGACTACATTTGTATTGTAAAAATTCTGCTTTATAAAAAATGGGACAGAGGTAAATAGTGCTGCATGCTCAACCTTGGAACAACAGGGCTCTGTGATACAGGGATCCAGGCATAGTCTGAAGAGGGGAAATAATACTAAGATGCTTGATTGTCTTATGAATATTGGTCCCTTGCCTACTAGTTATTGTAAAATAGACACTTGAGTGGGATAGAAAGGAATGTTGGGAAACATGAGTACAGAAAGCTTGTAAGCCCGTCTTCAGCCTATAACTGATTGGAATACCTAAAAGGGGTTCTACAACTTGCCCAGTGAAGGAGGCTTCCTGAAGAGCCTTTGCAGTATTTAGGACCTTAGGTGGAATCCTGAGTCCCATCTAGAACATTCTGAGGTGGGACAGTCCCACTAGAAAGGACAAGCCTGGAACAGCTAGAACAACAGAAAATACATTTTCAAAGAAAAATCAGAAGGAAAAACCCAAAATAAGCAAGTTGTTCACTGGGAAGCCATCAAGGCAAGCAATCAAGTCCCTTCAGGACAAACCCCCCTCCAAGACTGAAACTCAAAGGGAGCAAATGAGCAGACATGTAAACTTGCTGACAACCACACTGATCTACTGGTGAGTGGAAGAGGGGGAAAGGTAGCAATGAAGAAATGGGCTGAATTCTGAGTTCAACCAGGTTCCATAGACTCCCATTGACCTGGAGATGAGAGAGAGAAAAGGAAGGGCTGGTTGGCCTGAAGTGTGGTGAGCCCTGGGGACACCTGAGCCCATGGACAAGGACATAGCCATGGTGGGCTAGAGTTGAGAGTGAAGCTGAAGCGTCCAGCTGAAATGAAGTGAGGGGAGATTAACAAGAACACCCAAGTTTGCAGATAGATAGTATCCATTTGACCTAGCTTTGATGGCTTATTAATCAGACCTTGACTAGAGAAAGATTTAAAAAAAAATTTTTTTTTTGGATAAAGGAAATGAGTGTAAATTGCTACAATTTGATGAACTTGACCTATACTCATGCATGTAGTAGCTCAAAATACCAACAGATCGGGAAGGAATCTTCAGATCAAGTATCAATGCTATTCCCTCTGTACACAGGGTAGATAGGGATGGGCAGTTTAGACACTGGTTACCTAACATGAGGGGGCAATAAAGGCACGAGGTGACTGGCTTACAAGTTTTTAAGAGGGAGTTTAGCTTAAGAGTGTGCGGGGGAAGGTAGAGTCCCCACTGAATAGTTTTCATCTTGTCTAGATGGGTCTGATGAAAAGAGATGGGGATAAGATTCTTATGATTCAATAGTGAGTAATTGTTATCATGACTAATTGCAACTGTCATAACTAAACACAGAAGTTTTGTAACAAAAACGGGGGAGTAGTTAATCTTACAGTCCAGAAACAGAGGACCCTAGGACCATCAAGGGAGAACAACACAAGTGGAATGTGGGACCCTATCCAGAGAAGCAGCGACACCAAAGATGGAGGCAGAGATGAGGACATGGAGAGAAGGAGCAGCTGAGGACTCTAGACTCATGGAAAGAGAGGGACTGAGTGCTGGCAGCCAGGAGGCAGGCTTGCAGAATGTGCCCTCTGGTTGTTTAAATTATTATATATTCCTGAGTATATTTTGTGTACGTACCCCCACCACCCCCAAAAAAGAAAAACAAGAGGGAACGGAAGCAAATACTGTTGAATGATGATGCATGGAGGAGATTATAATCATTGTAATGAAACGATGGTGTAAAGCTGATGTTCTCCCGTGTAAGCTATCACTCAGTTCACAATAATAATAAAAATCCAGCTTTAAATGTTTGTTGTTGCTGTTAAGTGCTGTTGAGTCAGTTCTGACTCATGGTCACCCTGTATAGGGTTTCTGAGGAGTGGCTGGTGAGTTTGAACCCCTGGACTTACAGTTGAAACCAATCTTGAGGTTGAATGCTTATCCTACAGTGCCACACCAGGACACCTTTAAATGTTTAAGAATACTTAAAATTTCTAATTCTTAGAAACCATCATACATCTACCGCAACTAATATGAGATGCCAAAAAGAAAGAAGTTTCCATCTCACCTAAAAGTTAATGTCATGTAATTTTATTGCCTGGAGGTGGTTACACTTTTTGCATATAAGTATGTGATTCGGGTATAGAGTGGTGTTTTATGATGAGTTTCAGAGGATTATGAATCAGAATACAAGGATAACTAAAAAAAAGTATTGCTACTAGGGTTCCAGTTCATTCATCATGGGTTTATTCCAAACAAAACATGTTTAAACTTGTCTCTGTGGCAAGTGGATGACTGCAGACAAGTTCTCTCAGTAATACACTTGTTTTACTAGCTAAGATGTCTTCAAAAACAGGTCCAATTTAGAACCTGACCAGATGAAGATAAAGATTTCTGATACTGTGAGCAAGTGTAAATTACTTTGATGAACTGGAGTTTTGCTTATAGATGCAGTTGCTCACAATTCTAAACAGAATATAAGATTCTTCGTATCAAGGAACTTGCTTGTCTCCTCGGTGCACTGGGTTGATAGAGATGGGAACTTTAGACATTAGCTGTCAAGGCATGAAACGAGTTCACAAGCTTTCATGGATGTGCTTAGTTGCAGAATAAGGAGGGTGAGGTAGAATCCCCATTGAATATTTTCCTCTTATCTAGGTGGGTCTGGTGAAAGAGGGGGTGGGGATAATGCTGATAGGATTTTATGATTCACTTGTGTATAATTGTTAGCTAGATTAATTGTGAATTTCAAAACTGAAATTGTAGAAGATGTATAACTAAAATGGGGCAGTAGTTAATCTTTCATTTTAAGAACAGATGATCGAAAAGGAAAAACCTGAGTGGAGCATGAGATCCCTGCTTAGAAAAGTAGAGACAGCAGAGATGGTGGCATGGAGAGACAGAGTAACTTCCAGCTTTAGGCCTATGGGCTGGGTAAAGTTGTGTGCCTGTGGGCAAGAGGCCGGCTTGCAGAATGTGCCCTTTGGTCATTTAAATGAAGCTATTTTTGTTTTGTTTTGTATGTGTGCATCAAATATTTTTGCTTTGTTCATTTGTGAAATAAAAGATATAAATGGGGAACCATACAGGGTTGCTATATGAGTTGGAACCAACTCGATGGCACTTAACAACAATAGGAAAGGAGTAGGATAACTGATATTGCAGGGGGGATTGTAATCATTGGGATGAAACAAAATTTATGATTTGTTGAATGTAAAGCAGATGATCTTGTCTATAAACCTTCACTCAATTCACAATAAAAAGTTACAAACAAAACAAACACTAACAGGTCCAATTATAACAATGATTTCTTTGGGGATCTGCTAGACCAGTTAAATTTCAGTCAGCTCAGACGGTTATGGCTGTTGTTTTTTAGAGGCTCCCAAAGGGGAAATCTTGCTAGATTTTCTAGAAGGACACAGGAAGATCATGGTGGTTTATTAGGAAGACGTTTTAAGAAAATTGAATAATACATTAGTGAGAAGTAGGCTAGGAGAGTTGCAGTGAGGAATTTTTTTCCCATTATAACAATACACCTGCTAATTCTTCAAGGATAGCAAGGACTGTCTAGAAGAATTTTGATGGGAAACCTTATCCCATCCACCCTACAGCCCTGATCTTGCCCCTTCAGACTTCTTTTTTCCCTCCAAACTCAAAAGATCATTGAAAAGGCACACAGCTTGGTTTCCTTGAGAATGCCCAAACTTCCGTTTTGATGTGGTGTCATTTGAAGAGCACAAAATTCTTCAGGGAAGAGTTACTGATATGGAAACACCACCTTTAGAAGTGTATTGACCTAGATGGAGGATATATCTAGAAAGAATAGCTTCACATTTTGATGTTTTGTTTAATTAGGGTTTCTATGCTTTTGTAGCAATACTTTTAAATGCAGCCTTGTAAAAGGTTTGTTTCCAGGGTGAGACAATGCAAAGGAAGTATACTGTATGAATTTTTTTTTTTTAAAGCAATTTCCAAGAGCAGTGGCTTAAATAGACCTTAAACTTTTCATTTATATATTTAATTTTTTCTTTTTAAAGACTAAGCTTACTGATCAGAAAGAGATTGGAGGAACCTGAGACTATGACTCTTTTGAAAGGAACTTATTCTTGTGGCCCAATTTTCAGCCAAGCAATATATAAGAGGGACAACAGCACTAGTAAGGTCTGCTCACCATGGGACAGTCAGTCATTCAAAAATCAAACAGGCCACATAAGGACAAAGTTAGAAGGGATGGGAAGAGGGTGGAATGGAAATAGGAGCCATAGGGAGGAAACAGGATAACTGTTGTTGCATGGAGGGGATTTCAGTCATTGAGCTAAAAACAATATATATGATTTGTTGAATGTAAAATGGATGATTTTGTTGGTAACCCTTTACTCTATTCTCAATAAAACGTAAAAAAAAAAATTCATAGAAAAGTACATATTATCTCTTAATTCCAGGCTAGTTATCAATAGTGGTGATCTTGTATTGGCCGAACCTGTCTACTTATATTGAGCCTGACTCTTACTTGCTGTACTATGAGGTTTGCATGCCATTTTCTGTGGGAAGAGAGAATAACTAGTCTCCAGTGTGGCAATAGTAATAGTGATTGTTGCTGGGTACCATTCAGTCAATTCTGACTAATAGCAACCCCATGGGATGGAGTGGAATTGCCACATAAGGTTTTCTTGGCTGTAACCTTCACAGGAGCAGATCACCTGGTCTTTCTGCCATAGAACCACTGGATGGGTTGGCACCACCAGCCTTTCAGTTAGCAGTCAAGTCCTTAACTGTTGCGCCACCAGGATTCATTGTAGTAGTAGTAGTAGTGATAATAAGAATTGTTTGTTGTTAAGTGCCATGGAGTTGGTTTCAACTCATAGCGACCTTGTATAGGGTTTCTCAGGCTGTAAATCTTTAAAGGAGCAGAAAGTCTCATGTTTCTCCCACAGAGCAGCTGGTGGGCTCAAATTGCTAACCTTGTGCTTATCCTAAAGTCCAGTGCTTATCCTACAAAATCACCATGCTCCCCAAAATAATAACTACAACAACAAATGATTATTTGGAGGAGCATGGTGGTTGCTGGTACAAAGATGTGGCAGTGAGCTTCCATAAAGATGACAGCATTGGCAGGTGATATTTCTACATATGTATTTGTATGAGCTATAAATATATCCATGTATATAACAGAGCAATCTATTATATAGGGCAATGGTTTGTAAACTTGTTAATCATAACCAAACACTTTGAAGGAATGGGGCACTGGGCCTGGAGGCTCAGGACCACAGTTGCAGGGGACATCAAGGTCAATTGGCACAACACAGTTCACAAAGACAATGTCCTACATTCTACTTTGGATGTATTGGGAGCAGCCATCTAAGTTGCAGCTAATGGTGAGGTTGGCCCAGGATCGGGTAGTGTTTCATTCTGCTGTGGCACCTAACAGCAATAACAAAGATTGCTGCTGCTGTTAGTTTCCATGGAGATACGATTGGTGGAGGTGGTGGTGGTGTGCCATGGAGTCTGAATCATCTCAGAACCACCCTGTGGTGGGTTTCCAAGGCTGGAAATCTTTGCAGGAGCAGAAAGTCCTATCTTTTTCCTGAGGAGCACCTGGTGGACTTGAACTGCTTACCTTGCGGTTAGCAACCCAACATGTTAAATAGCCACATGTGACTACTAGCTACTCTATGGATAGTGTGGGCAAAGAAATTAAAACTGTGGAAGGGGAGAGCATGGGTATCGTGTACCAGTATCTGCTGAGGCAATTCCAACTCATGGTGGACATGTTTGTCAGTGTAGTGCTCCACAGGGTGCTATCTAGTGCAGGGCTATTCTAAGTGTGGTCTGTGGACCTGATGCTCACTAGTACCTAGAGCTTGTTAGAAATGCAAATTCTCCAGCACTAACTACCCTGTTGGGTTCTTGCATCATTCCCAACTCAAAGTGACCCTATAGGACAGAGCAGAACTGACTGGTAGGGTTTCCTAGGCTGAAATCTTTACAGGAGCAGATGGGCAGCTCTTTCCTTGTGTGGAGCGGCTGTTGGATGCAAACCGTCAAGTTTTTGTTTAGGAGGTATTTTATCATTGTACCACAGGTCTCCTGGGTCCTACCTACCCTTCTTGTTGTTAAGTGCCATGGAGTTGGTTTTGACTCACAGTGACCCTGTATAGGGTTTCTGAGGAGTGCCTGGTGAGTTTGAACCTCTGACCTTGCAGTTCAAACCAACCTTGCAGTCTAGTACATTATAGGTCCTACCCTAGACCTTCTGAATCTCTGAGGGCTTAGGGGCACTTGTGAGGCACTGGTCTAGTCAAACCCCTTGTTTTCTGTGTAAGTAACTGATCCCCTGCCTTTCCAAGTACCTGATATGCTAGCTAGATTGCAGTCAGGATTGACTTTTCAAATGCAGTGTTTTGAGATTGAGACTTAGAACAAACATCAATGGTCACTGCAAGCAAGCTAAATAAATATTTGCCGGCTATTATAACTTTCTGTATACACATCTCATCCCAGCACATATAGTTTTAGATATTAAAAATTATTCTGGTAGTTAAGGTAGGTGGTAGTGGTGGTGGAGAATGATTTAATACCCATTACCAGTAGGTCAGTGGTTCAAGCTCTCAAGCCGCTCCTCGGAAACCCTATGCAGGGTTGCTATGGGTTGGAACCGACTCAGTGGCGCTTAACAACAACCATTGAGTTGGAGTCCTGGTGTGGCATTGTAGGATAAGCACTAGACTGCAAGGTCAGTTTGAACTACTGACCCTGTGATTCAAAGTCACCAGCTGCTCCTCAGAAACCCTATACAGGGTCGCTATGAGTGGAACTGACTCATCAGCATTTAACAACAACAACACCACCATTGAGTTGATTCCAACTCATAGCAACGCTATAGGGCACAGCAGAACTGTCCCATAAGTTTCCAAGACTGTAATCTCTATTATTTTGCCCACCGAGCAGCTGGTGTGTTTGAACCACCAACCTTTAGGTTAGCAGCTGAGTACTTAACCACTGCACCACCAGGGCTCCTCAGACAAATATTACAAGATTAAAACTGTAGGCAAGAAGAATAGTGAGAAGCCTGCTATTGTAACTGAAAAGAAAGCTTCTGATGGCCTGAACTGTGTAGGTGTTAGTGAAACTGAAGAGAAATGAACCGGTATCAGGTATAGAGGGTAGAGGAAAAAGAGGCAGAGCTGTGGGTCTGATTGGGCATATGGGAAGACTTAAAATGGCAATTTGGGTAGTTAGGAATAGATGGAATCATTCAGGAAGCACAAATAGAGTAAGGTCCTGCTCAGTTCGCAGCCAAGAGTTTCAAGCACTGTGTCACCAAGACTCCTGAATTATATTACATTAAATGTAAGGGAATTATTAGAGAAATAAAAGTTATTAACTGTTTCATTGGATCAACAATGAATATCCATGGACGCAGCAATCAAGAAATCAATGTATTGTATTGGGTAAATCTACTGGAAAAGATTTCTTTAAAGTAGTTAGAAACAAAGTAATCACTTTGATTTCACCTGAGGTGCGCCTAACCCAAGCCATGGTCTTTTTTTTTTTTTTTCTTAAATATTTTATTGTGAATTATGTGATAGTTTACATGGGAGAACATTAATTTTACATTCATTCTATCATATATCCTCTCATTGCCATGGTTACAATCCCCTCCATGCCCCTTCCCCCGTACCCCCCAGGTCTTCAGCACATAGTCGCTCTCCCTCTCTGGATCTAAAGTCTCCAGCTGCTCCATTGCTCCACATCATCATCTCTGGCTCCATTTCAGGCGTCACTCCTTCTCTGGGTAGGGTCCCGCTCTCTGCTCTTCTCCCTTGATGGTCCTAGGGACCTCTGCTCCTAGACTGAAAAGTTAATCACTCCCCTCCTTGCTATAAAATGTCTACCTTTACATTTCCGACCCTCACAATCAGTCCTGATAACAATTATTCACTATTGTATCACAAGAGACCCATTTGCATTTCATTGCATCAGCCCCGCCTAGTCAGATTGAATACTACTCACTGGAGATTCTACCTTCCTCCAGGCCCTCTGGATCTAGGTTCCCTCTTGAAAGCTTGTAAGCCTGTCACTTCTTGCCTTTGTAGCCCCCCGCCCCCCATTTTGGGTAGCCAATGTCCAAGTTGCCCATCCCTGTCTACTCTGTATGTGGAGGGGGTGGGAATGATTCTTGCTGTAAGGACTTGTTCCCTCTTTTGAGCTACTGCTTCCATAGGTGTAGGTCAAGTTCATCAAATTGTATGAGAATACTTTTTTTTTCCCTCTTCTTTTTACTTCTGATTGAGCTCTGATCATCCAGTCACTGGAGCCAGGATAAGTGGGTATTATCTGCAAGTGTGGGTGTTCTTATGCATATGCCCCCTCTTCTTATCAGCTGGACGCTTCACTCTCCACTCTAGTCCTCTGTGGCTATGTCACTGACTCTGGGCCCAAGAGTCTCCAGGTCTTGCCACACTGCTAGCCAACTAGGTCTTCACCGGGTTCACAGAAGTCTATTGAATGCTGTAGGGCTTAGCTCACCACTTCATTGCTGTTTTTCTCTCACTTCCCCTTATCGGTTTTGAGCATGGTCACCAATCACAGTGTGTATTCCCATTGAGTCTTAGTCTTGGAAGGGGGCTTGCACTGAGGGGACCCGAACATGGTCTTTTTAATTATTTCATATGACTGTGAAGCTAGACAATGAAAAAGCAAAAGCAAAGAAGAACTGACACATGCAAATTGTGATTTGGCAGAGAATGCTAGAAATAACCCTGGACTGCAGGAAGATTGAACAAATTAGTCCTGGAGGTAGTACAACCTTAAAATGGAGGACGTCAAGGCGTTGACTTGAATATTTTTTAGACAGGTTGTCAGGAGGGCCCATTGTGCTTGGCAAAATAGAGGGTCAGCAAACAGTGAGACCTTCCATGAGATGGACTGGCACCGTTAACACTGGACGGAAACAGTGAGGCCTTCCATGAGATGGACTGGTACCATTAACACTGGACGGAAATAGTGAGGCCTTCCATGAGATGGACTGGCACCGTTAACACTGGACGGAAACACAGCAAGGATCATGAAGATGGTACAGGACCAGGCAGTACTCCTTTCGGGTTCAGTCCTCCGGGCGTGCCCTACCTCACTCTATTTGTACTTCCTGAATGATTCTAGTTGCTCCTCGGAAACCCTATGCAGGCTCATTATGGGTGGGAATCGATTCGACAGCACTTACAGCTTAACAGCAACAACAGCAGATAGTTCTTTTTAAAAGAGCATAATCCTCAAAGTTGACTTTTTTTTTTTTTTCAGCTAGAAGGATCAGAGAAAACAGGAAGACACTGAACGAGATGGACTCAAGCATGGCAACAGTAGTGAGGTTGGCCCAGGATTGGGCAGTGTTTCGTTCTGCTATGCATAAGGTTGCTATGAGTCAGAACCAGCTTGATGGCACCTAACCACAACAACAATTCCACAGGAGAAAGATGTGGCAGTCTGTTTCCATAAAGATTTCAGCCTTAGAAAGCTTGTAGGGCAATTCTACTCTGTTCTATAGGATTGCCATGAGTCAGAATCAACTCTACAGCAACATGTTTGGTGTTGTTTTTTACTGTAATGTAATACCCTTCCAAAGCATAATCTAACATAATATAATCACATTCAATCAGTCAGTTGAGCTCATGCCATTGTAGGATGGATCCTAAACCTAATACTTCTGAGTCATAAAAAGACCAGAACACACACACAGAGGCACACAGGGGAAGACAGATGACACATGAGGACTGTATATACACCAAGGAATGCCTAGGATCACCAGCAAACAGCAGAAACTAGGAACGTGGGTCACAGAAAGAATCAACACAGATTTTAACTTTTGACCTTCTTACTGTAGGGAAATAAATTCCTGTTCTTGAAAACACCCACTAGTGGTATTTATGTGATAGCAACACTAGGTAGCCAACACAGGAATCATTTAGTAACACCCTTTGCATTTACAGGCGAGGGAATTGAGAATAGAGACGTTACGTGACTTGTTCCTAAGATCATGAAGATGGTCTCTATCAGAGATCTGACTGGAATCCTGGTCTTTTGCTTTCCAGGCCAGTCAGCTTTCTAGGAAGATGAGAAGAAGGTGACAGAATTCACAGCAAATACTTGGCAGGAGAGGAGGAGGTGACCTGGTAGAAGGAGCAGACAAACCTGGCTTAGAGCCCTACCTTAGCCCCTTATTAGGTCTCCTTGGCATGTATCTTACCCTTGAGGGACTTCAGGGTTTTTTAATGTGCAAACAAAGGGTAGGAGTCCCTGAAACCCCGTAGTATTAGATAGAATAGATCGACGTTTTTGGCTCACAGTTCATCTTCAACGAAAACACAAACTTCACAGTTTCACAGCGAGTGTTTCTAATCAACTTAAAGCTCCCTGCATCTGTGATGAAAAAAATAGTTCTAGAATTACATCAGATGGAGCAAACAGAGGTGCAGTTATCTCTTTGTTCTGAGGTTTTGTTCAGAACTTGACAGGTCTTACTGAGAGCCTCCAAGAAGATACTAGCCCACAAAAGTTTTCATTGGTACAAAGACACTGATTCAGTCTCCCCACTTAGCAACAGTATCTGCCTCCTGCTTCTGAAAGGAAACAAAAAGACAAGCCTACAGTCAGATACACCCACAAGGGTAAATCCCCATGAAAGCCTGTCAGAAAAGCGATGTGGGAAAGATGAACTATTGCCTTACGCCTCAGTGAGCCCCAATGTGAAAGCAACAAAGGGAAGGGAATGGGTAGGCATGGGTCTTGTCAGTCCAATCTCCAAAAAGTGTTTTCAGTCTCTTTCCTCCTTCTCATGATTCCCATTGCCCCACAACTGCCCTCGGATCATTGTTCCTGAACTATTATAATTGTGTCCTAATTCATCTCCCTATCTTTGGTCTTCCCACCTACAACTGCCAAATGAAACCACTGGATTTTTTTTTTCTTTTTCTTGCATTGTCAAAGAAATCTTTCTAAAGCATAGATCTAATTACATCACTACTCTGCTTAAAATTTGTCAGTGTACTTTGTTCGTCCCATACCCCATTGTGCTGTTTTCCCCTATAAACTGGTAACGTGATTGCATGTCCACTCCCCCATCAGACTGCCTCTCC
>NW_006408649.1:7277925-7296604 GCF_000296735.1 Chrysochloris asiatica | reverse complement strand
CAGTTCGAAACTACCAGCTGCTCCGCGGGAGAAAGATGAGGCTTTCTGCTCCCGTAAAGATTTATAGCCTCAGAAACCCTGTTCAGGGTCACTATGGGTCGGAACTGACTCGATGGCACTTAACAACAACAACAGTGTATAGAGAGAAATACTGTTAACTGATTTTACATGGAGGGGATTATAATCATTGTACTGAAACAAGGTGTATGATTTGTTGAATGTAAAACTGATGATCTACCCTGTAAACTTTCACTCAATTCACAATAAAAATCTTAAAAAAAAGCCAACCAGGGAGCTGCTTAGTTAGAAAAGGATAGGTATAGAGAAGACTGAAAGTCACTGAGGTTGTCACGGATTTTATTTTACTTGAGTCCACAATCAACAGTAGTACTCAGAAAAATAAAACAATGGACTGCATTGGACCAGTCTGCTACAGAAGGTATCTTTATAGTGTTAAAGTAAACAAAGATGTCACTTTCAGGACTAAAGTGTCTTTGACCCAAGTTCTAGTATTTTCAATTGCCTTATATGCACGTTCTAGCTGGAAAATGACTAAAGAAAATCAAAGAAGACTTGATACATTTCAGTGTTAACAAAGGCTATTGAATGTGCTTCCAGAACAAATCTGTTTTGGAAGAAGTACAGCTAGAGTGCTCCTTAGAAGCAAGGATGATGGATGACCAGTCCCTGGAGAAGGACATCACACTTAGTAAAGTAGAGGGTCAGCAAAACAGAGAAAGACCCTCAAGGAGATGGACTTACATAGTGGCAACAACAATGGGCTCAAGCATAGCAATTAGTGAGGATGATGAAGGACCAGACAGTGGTGTGCTTTGTTGTGCATCGGGCTACTGTGAGTCAGAACCAACTCAGCACCTAACAAAAAGCAAAAACAACAAGGTTCTTGGGTGGCATAAGCAACTACTGAATTAAAGGTTGGTGTTCCAACCCACTCAGCAGCACCTGGAAGAAAGATCTGGAAATCTGCTTTCATTTAAATAAATAAATAAATAAATAAATAAAACCTATGCAGATGACACAACCTTGCTTGCTGAAAGTGAAGAGGACTTCAAATATTTACTTATGAAGATCAAAGACCACAGCCCTGGGTATGGATTGCATCTCAATATAAAGAAAACAAAAATCCTTACCACTGGACCAATAAACAACATTCTTATCAACAGAGAAATGATTGAAGTTGTCAAGGACTTCATTCCTCTTGGATCAATCATCAGCACTCATGGATGCAGCAGTCAAGAAATCAAATGATGTAAATCTGTTGGGCAAATCTGTTGCACAAGACCTTTTGAAAATGTTGAAGAACAAAGATTGAGGCCTAAGGTGCGCCTGACCCAAGCCATGGCATTTTCAATAACCTCATATGCATGCAAAAGCTGGACAGTGAATAAGGAAGACCGTAGAAGAATTGATGCCTTTGAGTTATGGTGTTAGAGGAGAATTTGAAAGTGCCATGGGCTGCCAAAAGAACCAACAGCTCTGTGTTGGAAGAGGTGCAGCCAGAGTGCTCCTTGGAGGCTAAGATGGTCAAACTTCGTCTCTCATACTTCGGACATATTGTCAGGAGGGACCAGTCACTGGAGAAGGATATCATGTTTGGTAAGTTGGAGGGTCAGAGAAAAAGAGGAAGACCCTCAACAAGATGGATTGGCTAAGTGGCAGCATCAATGGGCTCAAGCGTGACAACAATTGTGAGGTTGACCCAGGACCGGGCAGTGTTTCATTCTGTTGTGTGTAGGGTCACTATAGGTCAGTACTGACTCGATGGCACCTAACAACAACAACATCATGGATCAGTCTGGTCTAACACATGAGGTCATCAACAGTGGGTTTTTTGATAATTTATGACTATTATACCATAATCTAAGGAGCTCTGGTAGCGTAGTGGTTACAAATAGGCTGCGAACTGCAAGGTCAACAGTTTGAAACTACCAGCTGTTCCGCGGGAGAAAGATGAGGCTTTCTGCTCCTGTAAAGATTTACAGCCTTGGAAACTCTATACACGGTTGCTATGGGTCGGAACCGACTCCAAGGCACACAACAACAACAATACTATAATCTTACTGTTCATTCATATCTTCTTTTGACAGTAAAATGGAGAAACTTAAAAAAAAAAAAAAAAGTAATAGTTAACAATGTAAAGCAGGTTATATTTATTATTGTTAAATGCCGTGAAGTCAGTTCCTACTCAAAGAGACCCTGTATAGGTTGTCCGAGGAGTGCCTGGTGGATTTGAACCACTAACATTGAGGTTAGTAAACCAGAGCTTTTCCTACAATGCCATACAAGGACTCCAGGTTATTGTTGTTGTTGTAAGTGCCACAGATTCAGTTCCGGCCCATCCTTACCTTGTATAGTGTTTCCAAGGAGCGGCTGATGAGTTTGAATGGATGACTTTGTGGTTCAAACCTACCTGTACTCTAGTATTTTATTCCATAGCACCATACCAGAGACTTTTATTTAAAGAGAATAAAGTTTAAGTGCCCTCAAGCCATTTGCTTTTTTGTTGTTAAGTGCTATGGGCTCGGTTCTGACACACAGTGACCCTATATAGGGTTTTGAGGAGCAGCTGGTGGCTAGCAGTCTAGTACTTATCATACAGCACCACATATAGAAACAAGTGGTGCACTGTACACAAATGGCTCTTAACTGAAGTTCACACCATCAGAGGTTTAAAAAGGCGTTAACCAATTCAACTCTTGTTAAGTGTTGTTGAGTCAGTTTTGACTCATAGTGATCCTCTATAATTGGGTTTCCAAGGAGTGGCTGGTGGGTTTGAACCACCAACCTTGCGGTTAGAAGTCCAGGGCTTACCCTACAGCACCACACCAGATCTCCTATGGCATATAATTTGGTGATTCTGATGAGGAAGCAGTGTATGTAAAGTCAGGAAAGGAGTAAGATTGCCTACATGAAGAGATAGAATGACCTTGTATCTGTGTATATTGTGTTATTGTTGAGTGCTGTCGAGTTGGTTCCTACCCATAGCGATCCTGTGTATGTTTCCAAGAAGTGACTGGTGAGTTTGAACTGCCGACCTTGTGGATTAAACCGACCTTGCAGTCCAGTGCATTATCTTGCAGCACCAGTGGGAAAATATGTGTACAGTAGAAAGGAAAAGATATGAGAAGAATTGAACTGCAAGAAACAGAAGCCTGGGTGTGAGGAGAATATACGGCAGGGGCTTCAAAAAGTTCATGAAGAAATTCCATTATTTTTTCATTTTTTTGTCCACAAATTTTATGAAGCCTCTTAATGTACACTGAGGGGAGAAATGTTTATGCATACAGAATGATGCATGTGTGAGAGAGAGATACGTATGATGTCTGCAGAAAGAAATGCATGTGTGAGAGGTATGCATATACTAGATATGGAAAAGAGTGCTGTATGTGCTCTAAGCATGTGTACTATATGCATTTAAGGAAGGAAAGAAGTGTGTAAGACATAAATGTGTGACCACATGCAGACATGGAAGGGGGAAATGTGTATACGTAAAGGATAGAATGTATATGTGTAGGAGTGTAGATGTATAAGGGGAGAAAATGCAAGCGTGCGATTCTTTAGGATAATGCTGTACAAAGAAACAAATGTGTCCAGAAGCCATGTCTAATTGCCTCCTGACCCCATGGCCCCTTGGAGAACACCCCTGCTTTTCCTGAAAGGGCTTCGAGATCGACAGCTCATTTTTAATTTTCACGTTGGCCACCAAAGATTTTTAGTGTGGCCCTGTTCTTCTCTCAACAACATTTTAAACCAGTTTGATTCTGCTCATTTAAGAAACTTTCTTGCAATTACTTTTTCAAGTTTTTATTCAAGTTCAATATGGGCATGAAGTAAATGGCTGAGGCTTAGTTCTAGGGAAAAGGACTCTACTTTGTATTTGCATGTTGGTATTTAAATTAACTAGGAGCTGGGAGATGATTTAGTAACTTTTTCATTGAATCTCACCTCTTTCTTAAATTTTAATTGGTAGGATTTATGCATTTTTAAAAATTCATTATAGATTTTTCAAAACCAGGATTAAATGGTTTCCTGAAAGGCATTTTGTTAACTAGCTATGGGACATCTTCCTAAGATTTTTTTCCTAATAGCCACATAATATTCCCTTTTATTCTTCTGTTGAGCCAAATATTTTTCTCTTTATAGAAAGTAATTATTTTTTTAATGTTTTGTAGTTGTTGTTATGAATCATAAGCAAACAATTCTTTTTATGTATTTTTTGAAAGGTGACATTTTTGAATGGTTATGTAAGTACAGATAGCCTTTGGATTATGAAAAAGATTCATTTCTCACTCTTTAAGTCTAATTTATATATATATTGGGACTCCTGGTATGGCACTGTGGGATCAGTACTGGATTCTGAATCACAGGGTCTGCAGTTCAAACCCAGCTGCTCCTTGGGAAACCCTGTACTGGGTCACTATGAGTCAGAACTGACTCAACAGCACTTAACAATAACAAATATGTAAATTAAAACAGTCAGAGTTTTGTCTTAGTATATAGTGTACCTTTCTATGTATAAAATCCATAAAGAAACACTTCCAGTTATACTAAAACTTCTTTGGTGGTGGTGGTGGTGGTGTGCTGTGGTGTCAGTTCTGACTCATAACGACCCTACTTAGGTAAATCTTTACAGGAGCAGAAAGCCTCATTTTTCTCCTGTGGAATGACTAGTAGTTTCAAACTGCTGACCTTGAGGTTAGCAGCTGTACTCATTATCTCTGTGCTACCAGAGCTTAAAACTTCTTTAATAGAGTTGAATTACTCAGTTAGCAAGGTAAGACTGGGCTTACTTATACTTATTTACTAATCTGTGGTGAATAATTTCACATTTTTCACCACATCTAAGATTCTGCTTCAAGGTATGGCTGGCATTTATTTTCTCCCAACCTTACAGCACTTTCGAATGAAAGTCTCTTTGAAAATGTGTGGGGTGTGAGTGAGTGGGTGGGTATTATCTACACTCTGGCTAGAGAATTTATTTTAATCAACTTTTTGAAAAGACAAATACATCATTTTTCTACATAATCTACTTGCTTTTCAATACACTTTGTCCATCTGTCAACAAACTTTCGTATTCCCTTGTTAAAAAATTAGACTTAAGCTGCGAACCATAGATGCACCACTGTCTTCACTTCTTCATCAGAGATGAATCTTTGTCTTTGAAGGTCTCCTTTCAGGGAACCAAATAGGTGAAGTCCAATGGAGCAAGATCAGGACTGTAGGAAGGATGCATGCTTTAGCACCTCAAAATGAAGTTTTTGCACAGTGCCAGTAGTATGGGCAGAGGTGTGTGGATGTGCGTTGTCATGCAAGACCACAACATCCTTGGATAGCAGTCCTCTGCGCGTAATACCAAATTTAGACTTCAGGTCTTTAGTGAGCATCTCACTGTAACAAGCACTGTTGATTGTTGAATCTTTTTCCCTGATCGTGTTCAAGTACTGGCCCTTAAGAATCCCAGAAAACTGTAAGCATCAATTTTCCAGTTGATGGTTGACTTTTGAAATTTTTCTTGGTTGGCGGTTGAGGATGTTTCCATTCCATACTCTTGCTGTTTACTCTCAGGCTCATAGTGATAAATCCATGTCTCATCACCAGTAACAATTTTTAAAAAGAAACTTTTGCCTTCCTTCAAATATCGGTCTAAATTTATTTATTTAATTGCAGATGTCCATGCTCACACCTGCATAGCAGTGACCTTGAACGAATGCGCTGATAAGGCTGTAGCCAAGAGAAATTTTAATATAACCAGAGTACAGATAACTTTTGACTTACCCTAGTATAATCCCTGATAGGGATATAGTACCCAGTAAGCACATAAACATTTATTTACTTTGTGTTTACTTACTAATCTACAAGAGTGAACAAAACCCATGTGAAATTGTTTTACTGTGTAATCTGCCCCTGACCTGCCTGTTAGTTATTTTGAACAAAACACTGCTACTGTTATTAAGTGCTGTTGAGTTCTGACTCATAGCAACCCTGTATAGGGTTTCTGAGGAGTTGCTGGTGAGTTTGAACTGACAATCTTGTGGTAAGTCATTCAGCACTTACCCTACCAAACACTGTATATACCTCAAATGTTTAATATAATATAGACTTTACAGGTGTTAGCTTGTAACTACAGTTGTTAGTAAGTCAGACATTCGTAACTCTAGAACTGTCTGTCCTTTACTTACATAACAGACTTGATTTTGCCTCTTGGCCTACATAGCTAAAATATTTATGTTCAGCTATCTAGTGCTGCTATTACAGAAATACCTCAAGTGGGGGCTTTAATGAACAGAAATTTAAGAGGGCAGAAGTCCAAATTCAGGATGCCGGTTCTAGAGGAATGCTCTTTCTCTGTCCATTCTGTGGAAAGGTCCTTGTCTCTTTTCAGTTTCCATTCCCTGGCTCCTTAGCAGTTATGTGGCATGTATCTTCCCTTCTGCTTGTGTTTGATTTCTCTGTGCTTTCATATCTTGAAAGAGATTGATTTAAGACACACCCTACATAAATACTTCCTCATTCATATAAAGGAGAAAACCCATTCTCAAATGGGATTTGAATCACAGGTTGTAGGGGTTAAGGTTTACAACACACATTTTGATGGGACACACTTGATCCATAACAATTTACTTCTGGTCCTTTAAGAAGTTTGCTGACTTTGTTCTAGATACAAGGGGGACGGGGGGCGGAATGTAAGTACATTTCTTAAAGTAATTATTGATTTAACAATTGTAGTAACTAAGCCTGGAGTGGTCCCTGGAGAATGGAGAAGGACATCATGCTTGGTAAAGTGAGGTCAGCAAAAAAGAGGAAGACCCCTAATGACATGGATGAACACAGTGGCTGCAATGGGCTCAAACATAATAATAATTGTGTGATGGCCCAAGACCTTGCAAAGTTTAGCTGTGTTGTGCATAAGATCTCTATGAGTAAGAAACCAACTCAATGACACTTAACAACAAGAAAAACAGTAACTAACCAAACCATATAGCAAATACTTATATATTGGTTAATGCTAATTCAACATGGTCATTTAGTACATGCTTTTACAGGAATGATTGAAATGAGATGTTGACTGTAGACCATGTAGGTAGGGGTTTTTTCTCTTTTGTTCACTCAGTAAATATTTGTTAAATAAATAGCTTAGACATAGCCTAAGTGTTTAAATCCTCCTTAGTATTGATTCTGGGATATAAGTAGTCCAGTGATATAACGGATCATCCACCTCACATCCCTTTTCAAATACCTTCATGAAGATCAACTTCTATTCTTTGTCCAGCATTCAGGGCGTGTGGTTGCATGTTCTGGCTTGGGCTTTCTATTCCAGTATGATCCTCCACTACTGTCTTGCAGGTTTCCATAATGTGCTCTCCTGTTTCTGAATTGGTGTACACTTCTCCCATCCATCTGGAATGGATGGACCTTTCTCTTAACTCACCTCCCCTTTTTACAGCATTCTTACCCACCCTTTGGAATCCTGGTGTGGCGCTGTAGGATAAGCATTAGACTGTTAACTACAAGGTTGGTGGCTCAAACCCACCATCCGCTCCTTGGAAACCCTATATAGGATCTATGAGTCAGAACTGATTTGACAACACTTAACAACAACAATAATCCATGTTTAAGAAACAATTTACTGCCTCTTCCAACAAGTTTTCTGTATCCCTTTAATAGGAAATTTTCACATCATTCATAGAGCTATGGTGACTATATAGGTTTTTTTTTTAAAGGTGGACTGTTAAGGAGTTTTTATTGATTTGCGTATTTATGTCTTTGAATTTTTTTGCATAGATATATAATTTTCAAAAGATAATTTTCAAAAGGCTGAAATACTATCAACAGGGATTCAGATGAGGGTGTGACACGAGGGATATTAATGTTGATGTTAGATGGATCCTGACTGAAAGCAGATAATACCAGAAAGATGTTTACCTGTGCTTTATATATTATGCAAAGGCTTTTGATTATGACAAGCTATGGTATTCATGGATCAACTATCAACACTTGTGGAAGCAGCAGTCAAGAGATCAAGCGACGTATTGCATTGGGCAAATCTGCTGCACAGGAACTTTTTAGAGTATTGAAGAGCAGAGATGTCAGCTTGAGGGCTAAGGTGCGCCTGACCCAAGCCATGGTATTTTCAATAACCTCATATGAATGCAAAAGCTGGACAGTGAATAAGGAAGATTGTAGAAGAATTGATGCCTTTGAGTTGTGGTGTTGGAGGAGAATACTGAAAGTGCCATGGACTGTCAAAAGAACCAATAGATCTGTTTTGGAAGAGGTGAAGCCAGAGTGCTCCTTGGAGGCCAAGATGGCTAAGCTTTGTCTCTCATACTTTGGACATATTGTCCGGAGGGAACAGTCGCTGGAGAAGGATGTCATGCTGGGTAAGGTGGAGGGTCAGAGAAAAAGAGGAAGACCCCCAACGAGATGGATCAGCCAGGTGGCATCATTGATGGTGTCAAGTGTGGCAGCGGTAGTGAGGTTGGCCCAGGATCGGATATTGTTTCGTTCTGCTTTGCATGGGGTCGCTATGAGTCGGTTCTGACTCAATGGCACCTGACAACAACAACAACAAATGGACAACATTGAGGAAAATGAATATTCTGGAACACTGAATTGTGCTCATGAAGAACATGTACACCGACCAAGAGGCAATCATTCGAATAGGACAAGGGGACATGGAATGGTTTAAAATAAGGAAAGGTTTGTGCCAGGGTTGTAATCTTTCCCCATACTTATTCAATCTGTATGCTGAGCAAATAATCTGAGAAGCTGTATGAAGAAGAATGTGGCATTAGGAGTAGAGGAAGACTGATTAACAGCCTGTGATAGGCAGATGATACAAACTTGCTTGCTGAAAGTAAAGAGGACTTAAAACATTTACTGATGAAGATCAAAGACTACAGCCTTCAGTATGGGTTGCACCTCAATAAAGAAAACAACAGTGCTCACAACTTGACCAATAAATAACATCATGATAAATGGAAAAAAGATTGAAGTTGTCAAAGACTTCATTTGGCTTGGATCTACTATCAGCACTCATGGAAGCAGCAGTCAAGACATTAGGCAAATCTTTTGCACAAGCCAAGATGTCTGTTTGAGGACTAAAGTGCGCTTGATCCAAATCATGGTGTTTTCAATAGCCTCATATGCATGTAAAAGTTGGAAAACGAATAAGGAAGACCATAGCAGAACTGATGCATTTGAGTTATGCATAGCATTGCTATGAGTTGGAAGTGACTTGACAGTACCTAACAACCTAACAACAACTAATGACAAGACTATGTCTCATTAAAAAAAAAAAAAAAAAATGATGGTGACAGTACATACACCAAGTCAACACTTTCTACATGTGCAGTTCAGTGACATGGATAACAAAAAAAAAAAAAAAAAAATGATGGTGACAGTACATACACCAAGTCAACACTTTCTACATGTGCAGTTCAGTGACATGGATAACATTCTGAAAACTGTGCAACCTTTCTCACCTTCTTTTTCCAAATACTCCATCACCATTAACATAAACTCAATGGAAAATGAGCCTCCTTACCACCCAGGGTAGTCACTAATAATCTTTGGTTTCTATTTATTTACTTGCTTCATATAATTGAGATAATACAGTATTTGTCCTGTTGTGACTGTATTTATTTTGCTCAGCATGTTTCCAAGGTCTATTCATGTTGTGGCTTGCCATCTGGCCTTTGTGTCTTTTCATGGCAGAGGAGATGCCATTATGGTGTGGCACTGTAGGATAAGCACCGACTGCTAACTACAAGGTTGGTGGTCCAAACCCACCAGCTGCTCCTTGGAAACCCTATACAGCAGGGGCAGGAAAACTTTTTCTGCCAAAATTTATGACATCATTTGTGGGCCATACAAAATTATCAACTTAAAAATTAGTCTGCTGCATTTTATATTTGGTCAAACATTTAATTGTGTGGTGCTGTGGGTTAATGTGCTGGACTGTAAGGTCACTTTGAATCACAAAGTCAGTGGTTCAGGCTCACCAACAACTTCTCAGAAACTCTACACAGAGTCTCTATGGGTCAGAACTGACTCGACAGCACTTAATGACAATAACAATATGATGTTTGGAACTGCGGTTGCCTTGGCAGGATCAGAACAAACGATTTCTTGGGCCTTATGCGTTCCCCACCCCTGCTAAACAGAGGCAATATGAGTCAGAACTTAACAACAACAACAAACACCATTGTAGTAGTCACTGATGGTGCAGTGGTTGAGCATATAGCTGCCAACCGAAAAGTCGGTGAACTCACCCTCCAGTTTGTGTGAGAAAGATGTGGCAGTCTGTTTCCGTAAAATTTACAACCTTGGGAACCCTATGGGGCAGTTCTACTTTTTCCTACAAGGTCACTATGAGTAGCAATGGACTCAAGGTCAGTGGACCTTTTTAAAAGTGTTCAAGAACAATGATGTCATTTTGAAGACTAAGGTACACCTGACCCAGATCATGGTATTTTCAATAACATCATATGCATGTGAAAGTTGAACAGTGACTAAGGAAGACCATAGAAGAATTGGTACATTTGAGTTACAGCAT
Organism: Chrysochloris asiatica; assembly: GCF_000296735.1. Classification (NCBI taxonomy): domain Eukaryota; kingdom Metazoa; phylum Chordata; class Mammalia; order Afrosoricida; family Chrysochloridae; genus Chrysochloris; species Chrysochloris asiatica. The sequence goes on along the minus strand of NW_006408649.1, from coordinate 7,286,025 downwards.
TGGAGAAGAATATTAAAAGTACCATGGACTGCCAGAAGAACAAACAAGTCTGTGTTGGAAGAAGTACAGCCAGAATCCTCCTTAGAAGCCAGGATGATGAGACTTCCTCTTTCACTCTTTGGACATACTATCAGGAGGGACTAGTCCTTGGAGAAGGACATCATGCTTGGTAAAGTGGAGGGTCAGTGTAAAAGAGGAAGACCTCTAACGAGATGGCGTGGCACAGTGGCAGCAACAGTAGTCTCAAGAGTAACAAAGATTGTGAAGGTGCCACAGGGCTGGGCAGTGTTTTGTATTGTTGTGCATAAGATTGTTACATGAGTTGGAACTGATCTGATAACATCTACACACAACAATAACAACAGGTTTACTGACCTCCAGAGCTAGAACTGAGTGCATTCAGTCTGAGGTTTATGGTAATGTGCCCTGTGGGCATTTATCAGCAGCCCTAAAGTAACTTGTCACACTGACCAGGCAGAGAGAGGCCTGCCTTTGGGCATGGCTGAGGAGAGGCAATCCTGACTGTTACAACCCTGTCCTGAGCATTTTCTGACCCTGAATTGGAACATGTTAACCTCCCTAATAAACCCTAGAATTGTGAGTAGGGTGCCTGAGTTCTGTGTGGCCTTTGCAATGAATGATTGAGTCTAGCTGAGCCCAGAGCACTGTGGGAGGTATGGCTTGGTGCACAAGGCTCTTCCCCACGTATTCTACACCAATTGCCTAATCCAACTATTCCCTTATGACTCTTGAAGAATTTTTGGACTCCAGGTCAACTTAAAATTCAGAAGCAATGGAAACTCATAAACAGCCACTGTGGAAATCAGTTTAGAGGTTCCCCCCCCAAAGTTAAACATAGAACTACTTTATCACCCAGCAGTTCTCCTCTTAGGTACATATAGCACTCAAATGAATAGGAAGATGGAACAATCAGCTCTACATAAAATAGTGTTCATTGACGCACTACTTACAATAACGAAAACACAGAAACAACCTAAATGTTCAACAGATTAATGATTAAAAACAAAATATGGTATATACATATAATTGCATGTTATTCAGCATAGTGAGAAATAAAGTTGTGATACATTTATAACATGGATGAATCTTGAGAACAGTATACTGAGTGAAATAAATCAATCACAAAAGGACAAATATTGTATAAGCACATTAATGGTAAATATCTAGAATAGGCAAATGAATAGAGATGTTTATTAGAAGCTATCAGGATGCGAGGGAGGAGGAAAGAGGGTGACTTTGCTTAGGGGGCGCTGAGTTGCTGTTAATGGTGATGAAACAATTTGGAAACATAATAGTAGTGGTTGCACATGATGAACGTAACTATCTCTGAATTGTACATGTAAAAAATGTTGAAATGCCAACTGCAGCATGTATTTGAAATGTCTCACAATAATGAAAGGAAAATGACAGAGATTCATTCAGCAGCACTTGTACCAGGGCCTGCTGTTTACGCTCTCCACTTGAAGGAGGCTTTACCTTCATTTCTTCATTTAGTCACCCAGCTCAGTGAACTGAGACAATGTTTGGAAAGATCCAAGGTCTTGCTTAGGGTGGTTGGAGGGAGTGGCATCAAAGGTACAGAGCCAGGTAGCCTGGCTCTAGTTTTGGTATTTGTTCCAGAAAACATAGGGGATTTTGCTTCAAAAAGAAAGAAATCTTGAGGTCTCTTTCCTGTCTTGTTTTGTGAACATATGTATTGCTTTGGGCAAATCCACTGTAAAAGAACACTTTAAAGTGTAAAAAGTAAGGCTGTCACTTTGAGGACTGAAATGTACCTGACCTAAGCCATGGTCTTTTCAATCACCTCATATACATGCAAAAACTGGACAATAAAATAAGGAGGCAGACCGAAGAAGAACTGATGCATTTGTATTATGGTCTTGGCAAAGAATACTGAATATACCATGGACTTTGAGAAGGACAAACAAATCTATCTGAGAAGAAGTACAGCCAGAATGCTCTTTGGAAGTAAGGATGGCTAGACTTCCTCTCACATACTTTGGACATGTTATCAGGAGGGACAGTCTCTGGAGAGGACATTATGCTTGTTAAGGTAGTTGTTACATGCCGTGGAGTCGGTTCTGACTCACAGCGACCCTGTACAGGGTTTCTGAGGCTGTAATCTTTATGAGAGCAGAAAGCCTCATCTTTCTCCCGCGGAACAGCTGGTAGTTTCGAACTGTTGACCGTGAGATTAGCAGCCTGATTCGTAAGTGATGTTAAGGTAAGAGAGTCAATCAAAAAGAGGAAGACCATTACTGAGAATACAGTGATTTTAACAACTGGCTCAGGCATGGCAACAATTGTGAGAATGGTGGAGGGCCAGACAGTGTTTTGTCCTGTTTTACATAGTCACTATGAGTCAAAAACAACTAGTAACAACTTTCTGGTCTCAAGATTCCTGGAGTTTTATTCCTCTTTCCCTGTGTTTTGGAGCCCTGGTGGACAGTGGGTAGGCGGTTGGAACAGCAGCTCAGAGGGAGAAAGATGAAGCAGTCTGCTTCCATAAAGATTTACAGGTTTTTTATTCCATGGACAGTTCTACACTTCCCTATAGAATTGCTATGAGTCAGAATCCACTGGATGTCAACAGATTTGGGTCCTGTGTTCATTGCTTTGGGCCACCTCTGCACCCGTGGACAGCGAGGTCTACTGAGTCTTATTTGAGGTTCATTTGTTTATTCCTTCGTCATTCATTTGCTTGTCCTGCTGACCGACACGGGGGCCAGGGAAAGTTAGTTGGGTTCCTCACGCAGGTGTCCATCTTTCCAAAAGTCTTCTTCCTCCAAATGTCCCCGCACGGGTAGCTTGTTGACCTTAGCTGTTGGTCAAGGGAGGGTTGGGGAGGAAGCTGGGTCTCAAGAGTTTAACCAGTTTGCCCAGCTTGATGCTTTGGGCGCCCAGTGATCACGTCTCCGCAGGATTCCACCAGGTGGCGAGGCAGGGAGTAGCAGAGAGCAGGTAGTGTGAGAGCGTGTGCGAAGCCACCCGCTTCTGGGGTTCTTCGGGACTTGTCGGGAGACCTGCGCTCCCTCCCAGTTCTCACTCCACGAAGTAAAATAATCTTGGCTTTCCGAGGACTCATCCAACTTCTGTCCAGACCTACCTACCCATAAATTGCCTGTGGCTGGAAGATCTCAAACTGTGGTCCGGTAGAAATGTTGGGGTGTGTGTGCACTGGGGTGGGACTGGAAGGAATCCTTAGGGAGGAAAAGGGAAGGCGGGGACATTTACTAAGTGGACACGGCCCCTGGCCCTGTCGTGGGCACCTCAAGGATTTCCTGGGGCAGGATTTCCTTTATTCTCTCTGAATTTCATGGTGGCGGGCGCAGGGACTCTAGGGGGGCCTGGCGAGGGGGCTGGCGTCTGAACCCGAGACCGACCTTCACTTGGGAGGCGGGTACCCGGGACCCAGGAGACTGTGAGGTCCTCGGCCTCTGCCTCTCCTAGACCTGGGGCCCAGTGCTCCGCCTCCCACTCTACGCGCACCCAGACCCTTCTCCAGCAGCAGTTCGTCGGTGGCTCAGCCCACCGCCCGGACCCTCCTCCGCGGCCAGCCCGAAGACCCGGAGAAGTGGAGTCCTTGGGGTGGGGGGGAGGCCTGTGACAGGGGTCGAGTTCTCGTTTGATACCTTTATTCCGCAGACTCCGGGCTTTGTCAAGCGCCCCAACTCCGGCCCTAACCTGGGGAGTTGTTGGTGTGACTCGCTGCTGAGAGGTTGGACTGGCCATCCGACGGCGACAGTCGCTCCAGAGAGGGGCACCTTCCGCGAGAGGACAAAGGGGGCCCGAGGTAGGACTGAATTGGAGGACTGGTCGCCTGGCGGGGGACGCAGGGTGCGGAGCTGCGCCGGGGCGGGGCTCAACTGACTGACCTGTGGGTCGGCGCGGACTCCTGGTGTCCGATCCAGCTCCGTGGCGCTGGGCTACGGTGGGGCCGTGCCCTAGGATATTGTCTGCGGGCCGCCCAAGTCGATCTGGCTATGAGGGAAGGGCCGGGGTCCGTGAACTTTCTCCCCAGCCCGGAGGACAGTTCCCGGGCCTGCGGACTCGCTCGCGTCCCAACCCCGCAGGGAAGAGAGTGCGGGAAGAGAAGGGCGCGCAGCAGCGGGGCGCCGCAACTTCCTAAGCCTTCGTCCTGGGAAGGAGGTTCGGAAGCTTCCATGTTCAGTTGCCACGTGTGTGTATGTGTGTGTGCATGTGTGTATGTGTGTGGGAGAGACAGATAAAGGGAGGCAGAGAGAAAGCTGGAGAGCGCACAAGCAAGAGAGGATATGAATGAGCGCGCGCAGGCGAAGGGTTTAGCGCACAGTGTTTGGCACTAGATAACGCTCAATAAATGTGAGTGACTAAAAATGACAATGGCTGCTAGGATAATTACTATTTCGAGGTGTTCTGTGTGTGCTCTTTTATTTAGGAAGGTTGTTTGGAGCTTGAGATGGAAGCCACACATCTCGCAGCTCTTGGGACGCAGGAGAAAATGGGATTTCTTCCCAGAACCTCCCAGGAACTGTCTTTCAGAGGCTCCTACATTTACAAAGACTAGTTCAGCGGTGCTGGGAGTTTAGGAACTGAATTCCAGATTTGGATCCTGGGAACAAAGGGTGCTTCTCCGATGTCCAAGAAGGTTTTTGTGCATGTGTGTGCGAGCGTATGTGTGTGCTTGTGTGTGCGTGTGTGTGTCACCAGGATGCTGGAGGGGAGTGAGAGGGGGTGTGGAGGCCCGGGAGATCGTCATTCATTGAGAGGGATGCAGGGCCATTTTGCTGTCAACCCCCTTTTGATCCTTGGTCAAGAGGACCAGAAGAAAAGAGGAACTACTTAATTTGTATACTGAAGCATTTCTATAAAAAACTTTGTAAGAGTTAAGTATTACTTCTGGGTTTGAAAGGTCTTTTCTTTCTTTCTTTTTTTAAATCCCTTTAAAGCAAGAAATGTGTAAATTTAACTGGAATAAAGTTTTATTCTCAGGGAGAGTATTTAATTTCTTCATTTAACACATAGTGTTTGACTTGGGAAGAGGTGGAAGTTTGGGGAGACTCTGAATGTCTTCCTATGCAACTATGGTGTTATGTCACCAACTTGCAACATTTTGTAGGAAAATGCTATTGGAAAATTTAAAGGCCAATTAAAATTCCAAATCTCATTCTTCTTATGGTTTCTTAAATCTCTGGATAGATTTGAAAAATTCTTTATAACCATTCCCTAGCTTCCAGGGCATTGTTTTGGGGCTTGCTTAGGAAGTCAAATTAAAAGTGGAAACAATCACATTAAAATAGGTGAGAGGTTTCTAAAAGTCTTTAATTGCTGAAATCTGTTTCATTTAAAATGTGTGCAATATGATCTGTGACATTTTAAATCTCAACAAACATGGGTGTTGTTCTCTGCCATTCATTCTAGAGTATGAATTCTTCATGAAGAAGTAAATTCCAATGTGCATTTTTATTGAAGATGGTTTATTTGTGGCTGGAATTGTTTTTAATGAATGAAAATTGCTGGTTTGAACAATATCTGTAATCTCTTACTGGTTAGACAATTTGAAATTATACTTTAAATATCTGTATTTTTAGCTTGTCTAAACATTTCTATGCTAAATAAGAAGTTGATAGCTCTTTCTCGAAGTAAGCAATTTACTAAACTCCCACGTTTTTGATGTACATTTTATCTGACATTAGTCACCTTGTTTTTAACAATACTGTGCCCAGTTTCAGAATTCAATATGTGAATTATTTAGAAATTCTGAGAGTGTTCAGCATTAATCTCAAAGTTCAGCTGGTAATAAACTGGAAAATCAGAATGATCGGGAATAGTTAGACTGTAAGTAATGCTTACATAAAGAGTCCCAGTGTTGTGGGTGGGATAAGCGCTTGACCACAAGGTCAGTTTCAATCTCATGATTGGTGATTCACATTCATCAGCCACTCCTCAGAAACTCCATACAGGGTTGCTATGGATCGGAACCAACTTGCTGGCACTTAAACAGCAACAAGTAACATAAAGACAGGACAGGACTGAGGGCATGAGATGCACCCCGTGGTGTCAGGGGGCACCAGGGCATTTCATCATCATTAGAGTTGAGAGAGACCATGATAATTAAAGCAAAGATTTACTGGGTTTATCACTCAGTACCTGGGCAAAGGGGGCTTACTTTTAATAAACTTATCTTTCTCTATCCAGCCTACTTCAGGGTTGTGGCTCAGATTTGGAAATGAAGCATGTAGGGCTTATGTGGAGAGAACGGATCATCAGGACTGTTCATGAAACTCTTGGCTAACCAATCTGGAAGTACCATGCACTCAAATTTCTTCTTAGAGATTCCATGCAATTAATATGCTAGGCTCCTATACTGTGTAATGGGTACTCTTGGCATTTAGTTTTGGTTTCTGCATATACAGGTAAATAGTAATGCATTTAAAGTTAATTGCACTACAAACAAAACAGTGCAGGGGACAGGTAATCTGGAAGTTACATATGTTGGTGACCGAATTTTAAGGAGTCCTGGTGTGGCGCTGTTGGTTAATGCACTGGACTGCAAATTTGGTTTCATCTTCAAGGTCAGTGGCTCAAGCTCACCAACTGCTCCTCAGAAACCCTATATAGAGTTGCTATGGGCCGGAACCGTCTCAACTGCACTTAATAACAATGATTTTAAGAACATACAGAAAATTAAAAGACAACAAACACTCAGAAGTCCATGATCTACATATAATTACAGTGATAAATATGGTGTATTTTTTCCTGATATAAAAACTAAATTCTATATGCTTCTACAAATGGATCCGAATGATATATTATTTGACATGAATTATTTTGTCATTTAATATATTTTAATATAATATAGATAATGCCTATCATTATTTCTTTGATAATGCTGTTTTACGAAACTTTTACTTCCTATAATGTGATACATTAGAATTTATTTGACTATTTTGCCACCAGCTTTGGTTTTTCTATCATTTTTGTATTTTTGATGTACTTTATATTTTGAGAAAGTATTGCTGATTGCTAGTAATATACATTTCTAAAATTTGACTGATTTTAGAAAGTGACAATAAAACTTTAACCTCAGGAACACGAACTGAATCATGGTTTTGGCTCAGTCCTCTAATCTCTGTGGCATGTAATCTGTTTTTGTTGTTAAGTGCCAGCAAGTTGATTTTGATTCATGGTAATCCCATCGAGAGAGCACAATTGCCCGATTGGCTTTCCTAGGCTGTAACCTGTGGCGCTGTAGGATAAATACTGGACTGCTGTGGGTTAATGCACTGGACTGCAAGGTTGGTTTGAACCACAAGGTCGGCAGTTCAAACTCACCAGCCGCTCCTCGGAAACCCTATCTATGCAGGCTCACTATGGGTCAGAAGCTACTTGATGGCACTTAACAACAACCACAAGGTCAGAAGTTCATATCCACCAACTGCTCCTTGGAAACCCTGTACAGGTTTGCTTTGAATCAGAACCAACTCTTTGGTACTTAACAACAACAACATCCTGTACAGGAGCAAATCACCAGGTTCTTCTCCGATGAAGCCACTGACTGTGATAAAACCGCCCATTTTTGGTTAGTAACTCATGTGCCATCCACCATGACTCCCTGGATAAAATCCCATTCACTCTTAATTAGTGGTATCACTTGTTCATCTCTGCAGTGCAACAATTGACATTTTATTTACTCTACCCAATTGTATAAACTTCTTGGTAGTGGTTATGTGCCACTGACTCCGGTCTGATTCATAGTGACCCTGTATGGGATTTCCGAGGCTGTAAATGCTTATGGGAGCAGAAAACCTCATCTTTCTCCTACTAAAGAAACTTGTGTCTTACTTTTTTTCTGGATCCCTTTAGTGCCCAATGAGGGCTTGGCATGTCATAGATGTTCAAGATATACTTTTTGAGGGGGCGGTCTATTTCAGGGGGAAACTCATTCCTTGTGAGAGTTGTGACAAACTCATTCCTTGTGACAAATCTTGATCCACCTGATCCTTTTACTTTTTTTAGGACAGAAAATGTCTAATACATACAAAAGTAGGACAACTAGTATAATGACCCCCTTTTGTGCTAACCATCCTGCTTCAACAG
>NW_006408649.1:7276188-7276669 GCF_000296735.1 Chrysochloris asiatica | reverse complement strand
TCTGGGTCTAAAGTCCCCAGCTGCTCCATCTTTCTACATCATCGTCTCTGTCTCCATCTCTGGTGTCACTACTTCTCTGGGTAGGGTCCCGCTCGCCATTCTTCTCTCTTGATGGTCCCAGGAAACTCTGCTCCTAGACTGCAAAATCAGTCACTCCCCTCCTTTTGCTACAAAATGTCTACCTTTACATTTCCAACCCTCACAGTCAGTCCTGATAACTATTATTCACTATTGTATCACAACAGACCTATCCACATCTCCTTTCATCAGCTCTGCCCAGAAAGATTGGATACTACTCAGTGGACATTCTACCTTCTTCCTGGCCCTCTGGATCTAGGCTCTCTCTTGAACATTTGCAAGCCAGGCTACTTTGTATCACACCCCAATTTGGGTAGCCAATGTCCAAGTTGCCCATCCCTGTCTACTCTGTGTATTGTGGGGGGCATATTACTTTTAAGTAAATCCCCAACAGATCACTTCA
>NW_006408649.1:7272423-7273550 GCF_000296735.1 Chrysochloris asiatica | reverse complement strand
GTCTCTTTCCACAGATGTAGTCAATTTGATTTCTGTGTATTCCATCTGGTGAGGTCCATGTCTCTTCACGCTGTCTAAAGAAGGTATCTGAAATGAACAAATCATTGATTTTGTAGGTGCTTAGTAAATATTTGTTGAAAGAATGAGCTTTTGTTCTTTAGGGGACATAAGGAACCCTGGGAAGTGATCCAAGCTTAATACTAGTAGAAACAATTAGAGAACAATTAAGGATTCTTTTATTTTGAGGCCTTGCTTCTAAATGTGGGAGAACTTGACTCAGAAGGCCATTTTGTTTCATATTTGTCAAATAATTACGTGCCCAGCAATGTCTTAGACTCTGGAGAGAAGTATGGTAGGTAATACAAGAAAAAATATAAATAAGGTGCTCCTATGGACTGGAGTTATTTCACTGATTAATAACATCTTTTATTCTGCTGTCTTCAAATTCAAGTGTTACCTGAATAAAAATAGTAATCATTACCACTATTCTTGGGCTTCTGCCATGTAAAGTGTTGTATATGATTTATCATTCACTTTTTAACCCTGTGAAGTTGATATTATTGCTCCCATTTTATAGATGAGGAAACATGTTCAGTAGTGACTTCATAAGGTTGAATGGTATGTAAACATCAGAACCTTCAAGGAAAAAAAATTACTTACCACCCAAAGGCCACTACTGGTATATATATAATTTTATCCCAGTGCATTAAAAATATATTTAAAAAGTTGTAATATAATTTACATACCCTGAAATCTTTCCTTTTAAAAATGAACAATTTAGTGGTTTTAATATATTTACAAAGTTGAATCACTACTATTATCTATTTTCCTTACCCTAGAAAGAAACCCCATGCCCCTTAAACAAGGTCTCACAATGCTTTTCTCTCAGTCATTGGCAACCACTAATTTGTTTTCTGTCTCTATGGCTTTGCCTATTCCTTTTTATTTTATATACATGGAGTCATATAATATAAGGGGGCTTCACTAAGTTCCTAAAAAGATGGGATTAAAAGAGAAAGGAATTTCCTCATGAACATTTGGTGTCCTCTCATATATAATCTTTTGTGTTTGGCTTCTTATACTCGCTTAATGTTTTCAAGGACTGCCCATGTTTGTTGTTGTTAAGT
>NW_006408649.1:7270135-7271463 GCF_000296735.1 Chrysochloris asiatica | reverse complement strand
GCTCCTTAGAAACCCTATACAGGGTTACTATGAATCATAACCTACTCGATGACACTTAACAACAACAACAATATTGACAGATTGTACTAGCCAGCAGGTAATACATCTGATCCCCCAAATCCAGAAGTACTTGTTTGCGTAAGGTCTAACAATTTTAAGTGCTATTTCCAGCCCAAATTTTTCTACCAACCAACAAATGCTTATAGGTAGGTACCTCATTATGCGTGACTCTGTGCTGACAAGATGGTATGTGCACACTTAGTCCCTGCCCCAGGCACAGAAAAATAACAAATATAGGTGTTATCTTTGTGTGTTCCATCCACCTCTACCTATTACTGGACAAGTCTTCCAAATTAGTACTGGGAATTCCTGTGTGCCCTCTGCAAATCAGTCTTCTGATAGTAGGAGCCAAAATGTCTTTAGTATCAAAAAATGCTGACCTTATAGAATGAGCTAGAAATTGCTATATCTTCTCTGATTTTTTTGAAGAGTTTAAGAATTAGTGTCAATTCTTTTTTAAATGCTTGATAGAATTCTTCACTGAAGACATCTGGTCCAGGACTCTTTTTGGTTGGGAGGGTTTTTTTGTTTGTTTGTTTTTAAGTTTTTATTGTGAGGTTTACATGGAAGGATATCAGTTTTACATTCATCCTATTGTATTTCATTTCATTGTAATGATTACAGTCCCCTCCATGCATTATCAAATAACCAAAGGGTATACCCCACAGATCCATCCCCCACCCCCACCCTCCGGCAGTCAGCACACAACCCCTCTTCCCTCCCTGAGTTCAGTGTCCCTAGATGCTCCATCTGTCCATGTCATCCTCTCTGTCTCCATCCCTGGCATCTCTGCCTCTCTGGGTAGGGTCCCGCTCTCCGTTCTTCTCACTTGATGGTCCTAGGGACCTCCACTCACAAGCTGCAAAATCAATCACTCCCCTCCTTTTGTCAAAAAACATCTACCTCTATATTTCCTATCCTCACAGTCAGTCCTGATGGCAATTATTCACTATTGTACCACAAGAGTCTTATCCCCATTTCCTTTCACCAGCCCGGTCCCAACAGATTGGAAATCGTTCAGTGGAGATTCTACCTTCCCCCACCACGTCTGGCTCCCTATTGAAAGCTTGTAAGCCAGTCACTTCTTACCTTTACAGGCCACCCCTGTGTACCGAGGGGGTGGGAGTGATCCTCGCTGTAAAGATTTGTTCCCTTTTTTGAGCTACTACATCCATAGGTTGGTCCAGGATCAGGCAGTGTTTCGTTTTGCTATGCACAAGGTCGCTATGAGTCGGTACCGACTCCACGGCACCTAACAACAACAACAA
>NW_006408649.1:7265885-7267420 GCF_000296735.1 Chrysochloris asiatica | reverse complement strand
TTTCGTTCTGCTGTGCATGGGGTCGCTATGAGTCGGTTCCGATTCGATGGCACCTGACAACAACAACATTGGCTAGTGATCGTGAACATTCCTTCACATTTCTTCATATGTTTGTTGGCTGCCTGGATCTCTTCCTTGGTAAAGTGTCTATTCATGCCCTGTGCCCATTTTTCAATTGGGTTATTTGTCTTTTTCTTGTAGAGGTTTTGTAGTTTCCTATATATTTTAGAAATGAGTCCCTTGTGTGATGTGTCATTGCAAAAGAATTTTTCCCATTCTGTGGGTTCGTTTTTTATTTTGGTGACATCTTTTGATGTACATAGGTTTTTAATTTTTAGTATGTCCCAATCAAGTCCAAGGTGCATTGAAAGAATTGGCAAAGAACAAGGCACCAGAAATTGATGGAATAAAAACTGAAATCTTTCAAGAAAGTGAGGTGGCACAGTACGCACTCACTCATCTCTGCCAAGAAATTTGGAAGAAAACTATCTGGCTGATTGATTGGAAGAGATCCATATTTGTGCCCATACCAAAGAGAGGTGACCCAACGGAATGCGGAAATCATCGGACAATCTCTTTGATATCCCATGCGAGTAAAGTTTTACTAAAGGTAATACAGAAACGGCTACAATTACACATTGACAGAGAACTTCCAGAGGTTCAAGCTGGATTCAGAAAAGGCTGTGGAATGATGGATATTATTGCTGATGTCTGATGGATCTTGGCTGAAAGCAGAGAATATCAGTGCTTTATTGACTAGGCAAAGACTTTTGATCTTGTGGATCATGACAAGCTATGGACAACATTGCAAAGTATGAGCATTCCAGAACACTTAATTGTGCTCAGGAGGAATCTGTACCTGGACCAAGAAGCAGTTGTTCGAACTGAACATGGAAACACTGAGTGGTTTAAAATTAGGAGAGGTGTGCGACAAAGATGTATTCTTTCACTGTACTTATTCAACCTGTATGCTGAACAACTAATCCGAGAAGCTGGGTTCTATGAAGAAAAACATGTCATCAGGATTGGAGGAAGATTCATTAACAACCTGTGATATGCAGATGATACAACCTTGCTTGCTGAAAGTGAAGAGGATTTTAAACACTTACTGATGAAGATCAAAGAGCACAGCCTTTGGTATGAATTACATTTCAATGTAAAGAAGACAAAAATCCTCACCACTGGGCTAATAAACAACATTCTTATCAACGGAGAAAAGATTGAAGTTGTCAAGAACTTCATTCTTCTTGGATCAAAAATCAACACTCACTGAAGCAGCAGTCACTAAATCAAAGGATGTATTGCATTAGGCAAATCTGATGCACAAGACCTTTTTAAAGTGTTGAAGAGCAATGATGTCAGCTTGAAGACTAAGGTGTGTCTGACCCAAGCCATGGTATTTTTAATAACCTCATATGCATGCGAGCAAATAATACAAGAAGCTGGGTTCTATGAAGAAAAATGTGGCATCAGGATTAGAGGAAGACTCATTAACAACCTGCGATATGCAGATGATACAACCTTGCTTGCTGAAA
>NW_006408649.1:7259538-7265185 GCF_000296735.1 Chrysochloris asiatica | reverse complement strand
CAGGTGGCATCATTGATGGACTCAAGTGTGGCAGCAGTAGTGAGGTTGGCCCAGGATCGGACATTGTTTCGTTCTGCTGTGCATGGGGTCGCTATGGGTTGGTACTGACTCGATGGCTAACAACAATAAATGCAAAATTAACTGAAGAGAAGACTTATTTGTCTGATTGGCTTTAATGTCTCTAAACGAATAATCTGAAGTCACTGGGATTCTGGCAAACAACAAGATAGCTTTGTCCTTTTTCATAATCCCTCAAAATCTCTTCCATGTTTTTTTCTAATTACTCTTCACCATTAGAAGCTATCTTCAGTTGAGGTTTTTCATGATCTTTTGTACAAGTATCATCTGCATGCTGAGGAACCAAAACAAATTCTTCACTGTCCAGATGACTCACTAGACTTCTATAATGAATCTCTGATTTGCATTTCAGTTCTGTAAACTTTTCCTCCTACATCCACCTGGTTAAAATTCCTCATGTCTTTTTTGAGCAAAGCTGGAACAACTAACTACTAGACACCCTCATCCCATCCACCACCCTGTGCTCTAAGGCAGGTCTGGTCCCATTCACTGCTTCACCACCTTTGGAGGTGGAAGGAGCAGAGAGGTAAGTAGAGGGCCTTTTAACATTTCTTATAGGATAGATTTAGTCATCACAAACTCCCTTGACTTTTGTTTATCTGGGAATTACTTAATTTTGTTTTCCTTGAAAGACACTTTTGCCATATGCAGAATTCTTGGCTGACACCTCTTTTCTTTCAGAACTTTAAATATGTCATCCCTCTGCCTTCTGGTCTCTCAGCTTTCTGAGGAGAAATATAATTTTACTGAGGATGCTTGTATGTGAGAATTTGCTTCTCTTTCATTGCTTTCCAGATTATTTCTGTTTCTTAGGTTTCTCAGAGCTTAATTATAATGTGTTACGATGTAGAACTCATTGAGTTTATCTTCTGAAATATGTTGATCTTCTTGGATTTGTAGATTCTTGTCCTTTGGCACATTTGGAAAGGTTTTTTGTCATTATTCCTTCAAGTATTCTTTTGTCCCTTTCTCTCTCGTCTCTTTTTGGGATTCTCATGATGCATGTATTAGTTTTCTTGATAATATTCCACAGTTCCATTAGGCTTTGCTTAGTTTCTTCAGTGTTTGTCTTTTTATTGACTCTTCAAACTCAGTACTTTTGAATGTCTTATCCTTTAGTTAAGTGATCTATTCTTTCTTCTGCCAGCTCAGATCTGCTGTTGAGTCCCTCTGTCAGTTTTTTGTTTCCATTATTGTATTTTTCAGCTCCAATAAATGAGTGTGGTTCCTTTATATAGTGCATAGCTGTTTATTGATATTCTTGTTTTGTTCATACATCATTTTTCTTTTAGTTATTTGACTGTTCTTTCCTTTGAGCATGCTTAATACTGTTGTTTTAAAGTCTTCTAATATGTTCCCGGAGCTCTGGTTTAGCACTGTAGGATAAGCACTTGACTACTAACTGCAAGATTGGTGGTTCAAACCCATAAGCTGCTGGTTCCTAAAAAACTCTATACAGATTCCGTTTGAGTCAGAACCCACTTCATGGCACTCAACAACAACAACAACAATATTTTCATTATCTAGACTTCCATAGAGACATGGAACCAAAAGACATCTCTCTTTTGGTTTTGTTTTTGTGAAGTCCATCATTTCCTATTTCTTTGTATACCCAGTGCTTTTTGTTGAAGCTCAGATATTAGACTATCACATTGTATTTGCTTTTAGCATATGAGTTTCTCAATTTGCCCAAACGTAGTCTTTTTGAAAGTGTTAGTTCCTGAAAAAGAAAAAAAAAAACCAACTCACTCTGGATTCTCCTTCACTTTTTAGGAGCTATTTGTGTGCTTCAGTTGCAGCATTTACACTTAGACAAATAAGGGAGTTACAGCCTTAAGTCATTGCTTGCCACTTTCTCCTACCAGCATCCACATCTTTGCTATTTCTGTGGTATCTGCTGTTTGAGAATCTGGGTCATTCTGTGACCTTTTGGGGAGAAGGTGTACTACCCTCATGTGAGGTTGTTGTTAAGTGCCATTGAGTTGGTTTCAACTCATAGTGACCCCGTATAGGGTTTGCTGGAGGTTGTAGTTGTGTGCTACTGAGTCGGTTCTGACTCACAGAGACCTGTATAGGGTTTGTTGTTGTTGTTAAGTGCCAATGAGTTAGTTTTGACTCATAGTGTATGGTTTCTGAGGAAAGGCTGGTGAATTTGAGCCTCTGACCTTGCAATTCAAACTGACTTTGTGGTCCAGTGCATTATCCTACAGTACTACAAACTTAGAGGGAGCAGAAAGCCTCATCTTTCTGCTGTGGAACAGCTGGTGGGATCTTTTGGTTCATAGTCCAGTGCTTACTGTATGGAGCCACTGTACTCCTACCTCCATGTGATATGGACTGAATTAGACCCATAATATCATCTGCTTCTCTCCACCTACTGTTTTATTTTGAAAGTTTTTGTTGTGGCTAGAGTGAAAGTTTTACAGAACAAATCAGGTTTCCATTCAACAATTCATACACATTTTATCATTGATTGTACTCCCCACCTGTAACAGCCCACTTCCTTCCTTTGTTTAGCATTTCTATTCACCCTTCTTAACTCTAACCCTTATGACTCATCTGGATAGGTTCTTTCTGAAAATGAATGCAACCATTCCTCTTCAATTTGGCATAGTAAACCATGTGGTTGACAGATTCAAAATGACCAAGATCAGTCCATTTCAACTCACTAATGCCTAAGATATCGATGTTTATGCGTTCCATTTCATTTTTGACAATTTCCAATTTTCCTAGACTCATACTTCATACATTCCATGTTCCAATTATTAATGGATATTTATAGCTGTTTCTCTTCATTTTGAGTTGTGCCCCATCAGCAAATGAAGGTCCCATGGGTTTTACTCCCACTGGCTTTCCTCCATTCGCATCATCACGGTCAACTCTACCTTGAGGAGGCAGTTCTTCCCCAGTTGCATTTTGAGTGCCTTCCAACCTGGGGGGCTCATTTTCTGGAACTATATCTGAGAGTGTTTCTCTGCTATTCATAAGGTTTTCAGTGAGAAAATACTCAGAAGTAGTTCGTCACTCCTTCTTCCTAGTCTGTGTTCATCTGGAAGCTCATCTGAATCCTGTCCACCACGGGTGACCCAGCTGGTATTTAAAATACCGGTGGCATAGCTTCCAGAATCACAGCAACTCACACGGTACCACAGTACGAGAAACCATTAATGCCAGTGAGGATGAACTAGAAGAATTCTACCAACTTCTTCAATCTGAAATTGATGAAACATGCAATCAAGATGTACTGATCATTACTGGTGATTGGAATGCAAAGGGTGGGAACAAACAGGAAGGAACAGTAGGAAAATATGACCTTGGTGATAGAAATGATGCTGGAGATTACATGATAGAATTATACAAAATCAATGATTTGTTCATTTCAAATACCTTCTTTAAATAGCATATGAGGTTATTATACACATGGACCTCACCAGATGGAGTACACAGACATCAAATTGACTACATCTGTGGAAAGAGATGATGGAAAAGCTCTATATCATCAGTCAAAGCAAGGCCAGGGGCAGATTGTGGAACAGACCATCAATTGCTCATATGCAAATTAGATTGAAGCTGATGAAAATGAAAACAAGTCCATAAGAGCCAAACTATGACCTTGAATATATCCCAACTGAATTTAAAGATCATCTTAAGAACAGATTTGATACATTAAACACTAAAGACTGAAGATCAGAAGAGTTGTGGGATGACATCAAGGACATCATACAGGAAGAAAGCAAAGAGTCATTAAGAAAACAGGAAAGAAGGAAAAGATTAAAATGTATGTCAGAAGAGACGCTAAAACTTGTTCTCCAGCATAGAGATTCTAAAGCAAATGGAAGAAAAGAGGAGGTACAAGAGCTGAACAGACAATTTCAAAGATCAGCTCAAGAAGACAAAGTCAAATATTACAACAAAATGTGCAAAGATCTGGAATCAGAAAACCAAAATGGAAGAACACACCCAGCATTTCTCAAGCTGGGGGAACTGCAGAAAAAATTCAAGCCTCGAATTTTGTTATTGAAGGAGTCTCTGAGCAAATTATTGAATGATGCAGAAAGCATCAAAAGAAGATGGAAGGTACAAGAAACCAAAAGAGACCTACAAAAATGGAAGAATGTACCATGCTCTTGGATAGGAAGACTTAACATTGAGAAAATGTTAATACTGCCCAAAGCAATTTACACATATAATGCGATCCCAATCCAGATTCCAACAACGTTCTTTAAAGAGATGGAAAAAAAAACACAAAAAAAAACAATTGCAAACTTTAGATGGGAAGGAAAGAGATCCAGGATAAGCAAAACACTGCATAAGAAGAAGAATAAGATTGGAAACCTCTCACTCCTCGACTTCAAATTTTATTACACGGCTACAGTGGTCAAAACAGCTTGGTACTGGAATGATGAAAGATACATTGATCAGTGGAACAGAATCGAGAATCCAGAAATTAACCTGTCCACATACAGCCAACTGATTTTTGACAAAGTACCTAAAAATATCACATGCGGAGGTGATAGTCTTTTCAACAGATGGTGCTGGCAGAACTGGAAAGTGATATGCAAAAGATTGAAACAAGATCTTTACCTCACGCCCTATACAGAAACCAACTCAGCATGGATTAAAGACCTAAATGTGAATCCCAGAATTATGAAGGCTATCAATGAAAAAATAGGGACAAATGTGAGGACTATAATTCAGGGAATACACAGACTACCAAACATTTTGAAATCTACACAAACAAAAGTAGACAAAATAGATGAGTGGGACATACTAAAAATTAAAAACTTATGTGCATCAAAAAACTTCACCAAATGACTAAAAAGAGAACCCAGGAATGGGAAAAAAATCAGACAAGGAACTTATTTCTAAAATATATAGGAAACTACAAAACCTCTACAAGAAAAAGACAAATAACCCAACTAAAAAATGGGCACAGGACATGAACAGACACTTCACCAAGGAGGAGATCCAGGCAGCCAACAAATATATGAAGAAATGTTCATGATCACTAGCCATTAGAGAGATGCAAATCAAAACAACAATGAGCTATCATCTCACACTAGCAATAACAGTAAAGATAAAAAAAAGTAGAGGACAATAAATGCTGGCAAGGATGTGGAGAGACTGGGATGCTCCTGCATTGATGGTGGGATTGCAAAATGGTCCAACCTCTTTGGGAAGCAATATGGCACTTCCTTGTTGTTGTTGTCAGGTGCCATCGAGTCGGAACTGACTCAGCAATCCCATGCACAGCAGAACAAAACAATGTCCTATCCTGGGCCAACCCCACCACCGCTGTCACACTTGATGCCATCAATGATGCCACCTGGCTGATCCGTCTCATTGGGGGTCTTCCTCTTTTTCTCTGACCCTCCATCTTTTTTAAAAATGTTTTATTGTGAATTATGTGATAGTTTACGTGGGAGAACATCAGTCTTACATTCATTCTTCGTATATCGTCTCATTGCCATGGTTACAATCTCCTCCATGCAGTCATTCCCCCGTACCCCCCAGGTCTTCAGCACACAGTTGCTCTCCCTCTCTGGATCTAAAGTCTCCAGCTGCTCCA
>NW_006408649.1:7256146-7258053 GCF_000296735.1 Chrysochloris asiatica | reverse complement strand
TGAAATTAGTCAGTCACAAAAGGAGAAATACTGCATAAGACCACTATTGTAAATGACTAAGAAAAAGGACCCCACTAAAGTGTGTGTGTATGGATTCTTTGCTGGCTACTGGGATGTGAGGGATAGGGTGAGGGGAGGGAGGGGAAGGTGGAGCACAGGGTTGGGAATAGACACAGGATAGCTTGGGTGCTGGGGAGGGGGACAACACACAAGAAGGGGGAGGCAAATGGAAGAACAAGGCGGATGGGAGAACAGTTAGGCAGTTTTGCATGGGCTAAGTGGGACTGATGTAAAGAATGATGTATGCACAACTTTGGGACAATAGGGCTCTGGGATATAGGGATTGAGGCATGGTTGGAATGGACAAAAGTGGGGAAACAATGTTAAGATGCTTGCCTGTCTTTTTGAATCTTGGTTTCCTTTGCATACCATTATAAAATAAGCACTTGAGGGGGAGAGAAAGGAATAACCAGAAATAATCACCATAGAAAGCTTTTAAGTCTGTTTTCTGCCTATAACTGATTGGAATACTTAAAATGGGGCTAGAACTTGCCCAGTGAAGAAGGTTTCCTGTGGAGCCTCTGCATTACATAAGATCATAGATGTAATCCTGAACCCCATCCAGAATTTTCTGAGGTGGGAAATTTCCACTTGACAAGAAAGCAGACCAGCCTGGAGTGGCTAGAAGAACAGAATTTACTTCTTGAAAGAAAGACCAACAGGAAAAATACAAAACAATAATGGCAGTCTAACTGATTACTACAAGAACAAGCAAGTTGCTCGTCCAGGAGACATCAAGGTAAGTGGTTGGGTCCCCTCAGGGTAAACCCCCTTCCTAGACTTAAGACTCAATTGGAATACAAGAGCAGACATGCGATCTGACTGGTGACCATGTTGTTCACTGATAACTGGAAGTGAGGGGAAAAATAGCAATGAACAGCAAGCTAAGCCCTACCATATTCAATAGACTCCTGTGAACCCAGGTGGAGACCTGGTTGGCCAGCAGTGTGGCAAGACCTGGGGAGTCCTAGGCCCAGAGTCAGTTACATAGCCACAGAGTAGTAGCATGGAGAATAACGTGTCCTGCTGATAAGAAGAGAGGGCATAGGCACAAGAACACCCACACTTGAAGATAATACCCACTTGACCTGGCTTCAATGGCTGGATGATCAGAGCTCAACCAGAAGAAGAAAGAAGAGGAAAAAAGAGTCATCTGATACAATTTGATGAACTTGACCTACATGTATGGATGCAGTAGCTCAAAAGAGGGAACCAGTCTTTACAGTGAGGTTCATTTCCACCCCCTGGATACACAGGGTGGACAAGGATGGGCAACTTGGACATTGGCTACCCAAAATGGGGGGTTACAAAGGCAAGAAGTGACTGGCTTACAAGCTTTCAAGAGAGAGCCTAGATCCAGATGGCACAGAGGAAGGTAGAATCTCCACTGAGCAGTATCCAATCTGTCTAGTTGGGGCTGATGAAAGGAGATGGAGATGGCACTCATGTGACACAATAGTGAGTAATTGCTATCAGGACTTACTGTGGGGGTTGGAAATATGAATGCAGACATTTTGTAGCAAAAGGAGAGGAGTGGTTGACTTTGCAGTTCAAGAGCAGAGGTCCCTGGGACCATCAAGGGAGAAGAGCGGAGTGCGGGATCCTACCCAGAGAAGCCAGAGATGGAGCGGCTGAGAACTCTAGACCCAGAGAGGGAGAGGGGCTGTGTGCTGACGACTGGGGGGCATGCTTGTGGGGTGTACCCTTTGGTTGGTTGATGATTCATGGAGGGTATTGTAACCATGGCAATGAAACAATATACGATAGGATGAATGTAAAGCTAATGTTTTAATGTTCTGCCATGTAAACTATCACATAATTCAAAATAAAACATTAAAAAAAAAAAA
>NW_006408649.1:7252572-7254726 GCF_000296735.1 Chrysochloris asiatica | reverse complement strand
CCAGCGCGATGGATTGGCAAAGTGGCAGCATCAATGGGCTCAAGCGTGACAACAATTGTGAGGTTGGCCCAGGACCGGGCTATGTTTCATTCTGTTTTGCATAGGGTCACTATGAGTTGTTACCAACTCAATAGCACCTAACGACAACAACAACTCTAACCGTGGACAAAGAACGCCCTTGTGATCATGCATAGTTGTTTGCCCTAAGGACTCCATACCAACCTGGTGTTACTGGTCACCTTACAGAGCTTTCTATTGTTTGGCTGAAAACTGAGCCACCGAGATGAGTTTAATGCCAAACTTCAATGATGATTAGATGACTAAGGGCTATAGTTTTAGGAGTTCCACCAGGCTCTATCTGAACAGTAAGCATCGTGGGTTTTGTTTTTTGTTTTATGATTTTGAGTTGTGTTCCAAAATTTTGTCTCTTAATCACTTTATCCAGGAATTTCTAATGTGATTCCTTTGAGAGCAGTTGGTAGTGGTAGGTGGGCACCATCTAGTTCTTCTGGTCTTACGGTTGGGGAGACTGAGGTTCATGTGGTGCATTTGTCTTGTGGAATGATTGTTTCCATGAGCTTTTTATTTTCTTCACTCTTCTTTGTGATGGGCGAGGAAAGACTTATAATTGCTGCCTATTCACAATCTTTTAAGAACCCAGACAATACTCAACCAAAGTAGCATATAGAACATTTTGTTTGTGGATTATATTGTCTCTACCTACGTTTACTTAGACATCTTGCTCACACACCTTTTTTGGGCATCATATCTGGAAAGCAGATCAGTGGCTTTTTAAAAAAAATCACTACTGTTAGTATGGAGTCCTGGTGTGGCACTATGGGCTAATGTGCTGGACTGCAAAGTGGGTTTGCACCATAAAGTTGCCGGTTCAAGCTCACCAGCTGCTCCTTGGAGACCCTATACAGGGTCGCTATGGGTCGGAACTGACTCAACGGCCCTTAACAACAACAGCAACAATAACTGTTAATGTAACTGGTTGCTTTCATTTACTAAGCCTGTACTCTGTCAGTATTTTATATTATCACTAATCTTTGCCACATCCTCACAATGTAGGAAGTACTATACATATTCTACAGGTTTATAAATTGAAGCTCAGAAATTTACCAGTTAGGTGGAATCATAAAAAAAATTTTTGTAGGTAAAAAATGATAAAATATTGGGAATTTCATATGATTTAAGCTAATGTCTTAGTCATACAACATATTGGAGTTTTTTTTTGTTTTTGTTTTTTTTTTACATAGTTTAAAAAAATAGTCCTGAGAAAATTTTCTTTTTCCTACCCAACTATTACTCAGAAAGATACATTAAAAATAATAGTTTCAGCAATCCTCACATAAGTTTTGTTATCCCCATTTTACAGAGGATGAAACTGAGTCACTGAGAGGTTAAATACCTTATTCAAATGCATCCACTTAAGTCCACACACCTAGTAAGTAGCAGAAACTATTTGGACATAAGTACTCTTGGCCTAGAGTCTGTGCTCCTAGCCTTTCTAGCATTAGGTTCTGGAGTCTCAGAAAAAAGTATTTATTCTTGAGTGAGCAGGAGTTTAGATATGGTAAATTTGGATGAATAGGGGAAAGTGTGAGAAAAGTCAATACCCCATAATACCATGATTCCTCTTGGTAACTGGTTGTTGTTGTTAAGTACCGTCCAGTCAGTTCTGACCCATAGTGACCCTGTATAGTGTTTCTAAGTTGCAGCTGGTGAGCTTGAACAGCCAACCTTGCAGTTCAAATGGCTTTGCAGTCTGGCGCATTAACTCACACGCTACACCAGGACTCCCTTGGTGACTGGTGGGTCAGTATAAATACCTGACTAAGCTTTTACCCCATGGGTCTCTGAAGAGAGAACTGGGGTGCACCGCCTTATCCCATGTGAGGTCACTGATGAGTTATCTCAAGTGTTTACTGATGAATGTTCAAGAAATCCAATCTGTATTTATTTTAACGAGAGTGAGGCTTTATTAGTTGATTTTGCAAAATTGGGTGCTCGACCAAGAAGGCAAGATGGGCAGGCATGCCTTACTGCTATTTTACAAGTGTTTTTATTTCCTAGCTCAAAACTCCCTCTCCCCCCGCCACCGTACCTCATTGGCTGAGTACTATGGGGTGAACAGTCTCCCTGGATGTT
>NW_006408649.1:7240140-7251823 GCF_000296735.1 Chrysochloris asiatica | reverse complement strand
AGTTGCTGCTCCATAGGTATAGGTCAAGTTCATCAGATTATATCAGCTCACTCTTTTTTTTTTTTCCCCCTCTTCTTTCTTCTCCTGGTTGAGCTCCGATCATCCAGTCATCCAGTCCAGGTGATGTGGGTATCATCTGCAAGTGTGGGTGCTCCTGAGCACATGCCCACTCTTCCCGTCAGCCGGTAGCTCCACTCGCCTCTCGAGTCCTCCGTGGCCACGCCACTGACTCTGGGCCCAAGTGCCTATTTCCTTTTGATGGTTGCATTCTTATTTTAAAGTTTCTACTTCTTGAACAGGTTTCCCTTCACCCTCCGCTATTTTATCCTGTTTAAACATACCCTAGGTGCATGGGCTTCTGTTGTTTTATCAGTCAGCAATCTGTGCCTTGGTCAGTTAGCAACTTCCTGAACGCTTGTTTCTTTATTCCTGAAAATGGATCAGCTTGAGATGTATTTCTTACAAAAGGAAAGGCACTAACATCGAACACATCCATTATCCTGTGTTAGATGTATGGTATTTACCCTGTCTTCTAATTTTCACAGCAGTTTTGTTATGTGGCAGTGATACCAGAGAAGGAAATGTAGGCTCTGTAAGGTTACAGCTCAGGAAAGTGGCACAGCTTCATCTCAAGCCGTTGGGTATCTGACTTCAAAACTGTGTCTTTCCTTATCCATACTGTTCTGGAGTCAGTACTATTCCTCTCCTTTCACTCACTATATGATGGAGTTGTCACTTTGATTAGTTTTAGGCATCTAACTGGTAGCATAGTGGATTACTAGCTGGGCTGCTAACTGAAGGTCAGCAGTTTGAATCTACCAAATGGTCCACAGGAGAAAGATGAAGTTTTCTGCTCCCAGAGAGATTGACGGCCTTGGAAGCCCTATATAGTGTTGCTATGAGTCAGAACTGACTCCATGGCACACAATGACCACCAACAGATGTATACCAACCTCTGTTTACTCCCCTCAGAACCTCTGAACCTCCTACTTTTGCTCGCTTGAGTAACACATTGGTGACTGTGTACTCGTCCCAATTCACAGGGATGCAAATTCCTTTCATACTGGAGCTGGGGTTGCCAAAGGGGTCTTCTTTCTATTATTTCATCACCATGGAAGGGAACAAAAATGTCTTGTTGAGATCTTAAGTCTCATAGTTTATATTTATCTGAGGTCATTTACATGGGATAAAAGGAACTGGCTCAGACTTGGCCCTTGGATGCTCCCCTTTAATCCCCATTAATATTGCATAAAGGTTTCAGAGACAATGGCAAGGAGCAGCAACGTATCTTCCCCACCCCTGTCATCACACTTGAATTTCTGGTTAACAAAACAAAGAGTCTGGATGAAACGATTCTTTAGTGTTCAGTAAGCAGAGTGTTACGGAAAGGTGCTAGCAAACGGAATATTTAAAAAATGAGAATCTATTTAGTTACCTAATATACTTAATCTTAATTAAAATTTTATTTTGGGATAATTATAGATTCACCTGCAGTTGTAAAAATAATACAGAGATTGTATGTACCTTTTATCCAGTTTCCCCCATGGTAATGTTTGAACAACTATAGTAAAATATCACAACATTGATATAATCAATATACAGAATTGTTCCATCACTATAAAAATCTTCTATGTTGCTTTTTTATCACCACAATTACTTCTCTGTGGCCTCTGCCCTTCCTCCCTCCTCCTATTCCCCATCTCTGACAACCACTAATCTTTTCTGTATTCTTCTATAATTTTGTTTATTCAAGAATGTGACATAAGAGGAATTATATAGTATGTGACCTTTTGGAATTAGCTGTTTTCCACTTAGCATAATTCCTTGGAGATTTCATCCAATTAATATCAGTTATTGATACTTCCTTTGTATTGCTAAGAAGTATTTCATGGTATGGATATACCAGATTTTGTTTAACCATTTATCCATTGAAGAACATCTGAATTGTTTCCAATTTTGACTATTATGGATAAAGATAATGTATACATTTGTGTGCAGGTTTTGGTATAAATGTACATTTTAATTTCTCTTGGATAAAGATTGCAGTTGCATGGTTAACTTTATACATGCTTATATGCTAAACTGTTTTCCAGAGTGTCTTTTCCATTCTACCTCCACACTAGCAATGTATAAAAATCTAGTTTTTTTAACATCCTCACCAACATTTCATGTTATCATTATTTCTTTAAGTTTAGACATTCTGATTGGTGAGTTGTTGTTGTTGTTGTCAGGTGCCATCGAGTCAGAACCGACTCATAGCGACCCCATGCACAGCAGAACGAAACAATGTCTGATCCTGGGCCAACCTCACTACCGCTGTCATACTTGAGTCCATCAATGATGCCACCTGGCCAATCCATCTCGTTAGGGGTCTTCCTCTTTTTCTCTGACCCTCCACCTTACCCAGCATGACATCCTTCTCCAGCGACTGTTTCCTCCGGACAATATGTCCAAAGTATGAGAGACGAAGCTTAGCCATCTTGGCCTCCAAGGAGCACTCTGGCTGCACTTCTTCCAAAACAGATGTATTGGTTCTTTTGGCAGTCCATGGCACTTTCAGTATTCTCCTCCAACACCACAACTCAAAGACATCAATTCTGCAGTTCTCTATCGGTCAATGATCCTTAATTATCTTGTTATGGCTTTTACTTGTTGTCTGTATGTTCTCTTCAGTGAAATATCTTTTCATATCTTTTGTCTTTTAAGAGTTTGTTTATATTTTCTGCAGCTACTACATATTACCTGATATATGGTTTCCAAAGATTTTCTCCCATGCTGTACCTCGTATCTTTTCATTCTCTTAGTGGGGTCTTTGCTTCCCATTTGTCAAATTTTCGTTTTATGGATTGTGTTGGTGGTATTCTAAGAATTCTGCCTAGGCCTAGATCCCAAAGATTTTCACCAATGCTTTTTTCTCCCTCTAAAGTAGTTTTACAGTTTATAATTTTATATGAAAGTCCATGAACCATTTTGAGTTATTTTTATATAAGGCTTAAAAGTTTTGGTCAGGACCCTACCCAGAGAAGCAGTGATGCCTGAAATGGAGCCAGAGATGATGACGTGGAGCGATGGAGCAGCTGGAGACTTTAGATCCAGAGAGTGGGGAGAGCGACCGTGTGCTGAAGACCTGGGGGATACGGGGGAAGGATTGCATGGAGGGGATTGTAACCATGGCAATGAGAGGATATACGATAGAATGAATGTAAAACTAATGTTCTCCCATGTAAACTATCACATAATTCACAATAAAACATTTAAGAAAAAAATGTTTTGGTGAAGGTTCTTTTTCTTGCCTATGCATGTCTAGTAGTACCAGCACTGTTTGTTGAAAAGACTTTCTTTCTCTATTGAATTGCTTTGCATTGATGTATTTTAAGATTTAAAAAATTGATGATTTTCAGCAACAATTCATATATGCTGGGTCATGAAAGAGGTCCCTGGGTGACACAACAGTTTACACTTGACTTCTAACCTAAAGGATGGTGATTCAAATTCTTCTAGCAGCACTGTGGAAGAAAGACCTGGAAATCTGTGTGTTTCCATAAAGGTTGTTGTTGTTAAGTGCCGTCGAGTCAGTTCCGACCCATAGCAACCCTGTATAGGATTTCCAAGGAGAAGCTGGTGACCTTGAACCACTGACGTTACAGTTCAAATGGCTTTGCAGTCTGGTGCATTAACCCACAGCGTCACACCAGGACTCCGCCATAAAGATTGTTGTTGTTGTGAAGTGCCGTGGAGTTGGTTCTGACTCATAGTGATCCTGTACAGGGTTTCCGAGGCTGTAAATCTTTACAGGAGCAGAAAGCCTCATCTTTCTCCCGTGGAATGGCTGGTAGTTTCGAACTGCTGACCGTGAGGTTAGTAGCCCGATTCATAACCACTACGATGATACCAGAGTTCCTTAAAGATTACAGCCTAGAAAACTCTTTGGAGCGGTTCTACTCCATAACACACTGGGGCACCATGAGTTGGAATCAATTCAACCGTAACAAGTTTTGGTTTGGTCCATGAACGTAGCTAAAGTTTGCACAATAAATTTGAGACGTTCATTTAGCTAATTCTAGGCTTCAGGAGATGAATAAGGACAGTGCAGTTTAGGGATGCTGTGGGTTAGGATTTGATGTGGTTAAGTGGAGATGTGAGTCAGGGCATGGGGAATTGGGTGGGGTTGAGGCGGGAGTCTAGGTTCCTGTGGAGTTTCATTGTTGTGGAGCTACACAGTCTGACTCTTCAGAGAAGGCTGATGACATTCGGTGTCCTGGGGCTAATCTGGGGCAAGTTGACCCAGATTGGGTGGAGCTGACCTTGTGTTAGGCAGAGGCAGGAAGATCTGGCTTAGAGTCCCTCTTTGTTTCCTCCGTCAGCGGTAGACTTATTTGTCTGATCTGTTGTTGACTGACTTCAGCTGTCCGCTCCAGTGAGGTACCTCCTAACTGGCTTCTGGCAGGGGACTATTTGAAAGCCTGTGTATACAACACATATATTTGAATATTATTTTTGAAATATTTAAAAAGCGATTTTTTTTATCATTTAAAAATATTTTATTATGTGTTCATTGGAGAGCAAGTAGAAAACAAAGTTAAGCAAAATTCACCTGTCATCTCCATATCCCAGGATAATCCCTTTAAACATAAAGTTATTTTAGAAATTGTCTTTTTTGTTTGTTTCTTTCAAAAACTCGACTTTCATTCCAGCTGGTTGATTAAGACACAAAACTGGTCTGGGGAAAAAAGAAAAGAAGAAAGTAATCAGTCTTTCATTGGTTAAATCTGGAGAGAATTTTTGACACGCTGACCATCCTGCAAATGAGGTCTTTGTGTGTGAGTGAGTGCAGAGGTCAGGGCAGAGAAACGCAGGGATATCAAAAGGTGGAGCTCAGAATGGCCTGCTGTGGCCACTCCTGCCAGAATGATCTTTTGTCTTCCCTGGTCAGCTGTCCAGGATGGTGGCTAAGGACATCAAAGACATGTCTAAACACTGTTATCTGCCGTTGTCCTTTGCCCTGACTATGTACTGGGGTTTCCCCACAGGGAACCCTGAGAGAGCAGAGTTTTGAGCTGAAGTCACTGCTGTTCATTCTGGACAAGAGCTGATCAATATTTACATTAGTCATTTAAATCATGCTCTGGGGAACATTTATTTACCTTTTTTTTTTTAAAAAAATCTTTTTTAAATTAAAAGATCAAATGTATTTCCAGTTTCAAAAATTGTAACTTGTTAATAGCACAAAGCATAAAACAGAGAAAAACAAAATCAAACCCTGACTCTTCAACCTAGGAATAATGTGCCTATATAAGTTTCTCCAAAAAATGCTATCATGCTATGCATACAGTTTTCCTTCGGGCTCTATTGTTAATTGTTAGGTGCCATCAAGTCGTTTCAGACTCATAGTCACCCAATGCACAATAGAACCAAACACTGCCCAGTCCTGCGCCAACCTCACAAGCATTGTGCAGGAGCCCATTGCTGCTGCCTCTGTGCCAATCCATCTCAAGTCTTCCACTTTTTAGCTGACCCTCTACTTTATCAAGCATGATGTCCTTCTCCAGATGACCCTTCATTTGACCCAGCATGATGTCCAAAGTATAAGAGATGAAGTTTTGTCAACATGGCTTCTAAAGAGCATTCTGACTGTACTTCTTCCAACACAGATTTGTTTGTTCTTCTGGTAGTTAATGATACTTTTAATATTCTCCTCCAACACCGTAGCACAAACTCATCTATTCTTCTATGGACTTTCTATTACTATCCAACTTTCACATGCATATGAGGCTATTGAAAATACCATAACTTGGATCAGGTACACCTTAGTCCTCAAACTGACATCTTTGTTCTTCAACACTTTAAAGAGGTCTTGTGCAACTGATTTGCCTAATGCAATATATCACTTGATTTCTTGACTTGTTCTTTCTATGAGTGTTGATAGTGGATCAAAGAAAAATGGAATCTTAAACAACTTTAGTTTTTTTTCCCCATTTATCATGATGTTATTTATTGGTCCAGTTGTAAGGATTTTTGTTTTCTTTACACTGAGGTGTTTGACTTATAAGTCCTCTTCACTTTCAGCAAGCCAAGTTGTGTCATCTGCATATTTCGTGCCGTTAACGAGTCTTCCTTCAAACATGATGCCATGTTTTCCTTAATATAATCCAGCTTCTCGGATCATTTACTCAACATAGAGATTGAATACGTATGATGAAAGAATACAGCCTTGGCACACACCTTTCCTGATTTAAACCATTCAATGTCTTCTTTTTCTGTTTGAATGTCTGCCTTTCGGTGTATGTACAGGTTCCTCATGAGCACACTTAATTGTTCTGGAACACCCATTCTTTGCAATGTTATCAATAGCTTGTCATGATCCACACAGTTGAAAGCCTTTGCATAATCAATAAAGCACAGAAGGTCTACTATTAACATTTATCTACGCTATTACTATGTTGTTGTTAAGTACTGTCGTCAGTTCTAACAGAGATCTTGTATAGGGTTTCCAAGGAATGACAGGTGGGTTTGAGCCACAAACTCTGTGGTTTGCAGTCTAGTGCTTATCCTGTAATGCCACACTGGAAGTCCATGTCATTACTATATTCATGTCATATTCTTCTTTCCACTATACAACTTTTAAAATCTGCAGAATATTCTACTATGTCCTTATAATTTTCTTTACCAGAAAAAGATTTAAATGATATCATTGCTTTTTCTGCTTAGAAAAGTAGCTTTATTGTAGTATCTGTTGTTGTGTGCTCTTGGTCTATTCTGACTTACAGTTACCGTATAGAACAGAGTTGAACTGATCTTTAGTGTTTCCAAGGCTGCAATCTTAATGGAAGTACACTGCCACCTCTTTCTTCTACAGAGTGGCTGGCTGGTTCAAATTACCAACCTTTTAGTGCACAGTCAAGCACTTAGCTATTGTGTTACTGGGGTTTCTTATTGTAGCAAACAGAACATGTCAAATAGAATGACCTACTTTGCTTATAGGAGTGATTGAAAGTATCTATCATTCACATAACAGATTGTTACTTTGATAGATAGAAAATGGTTCTAGCTGTTCTAGAAAGCAGACCTTGGGCATTTACTTAGTTTTGATGAGCAAGTAATGTGTACTTTACATATTTACAGTGAGAAATAAACATCTGTAAGACATAGGACTTCTTACCACACTGAAACACCTCTGTAGGAGCAAGTCTGTAAATGAGGAACAGTAAATAGGTCACCGGCTCATTTTTCTAATCTCATTTGGTTTTAAAACTAAGAGGAGAGAAAGCAAAGAGGGGCATCAGCAATTGGATTTCAATGTTGACATGTTGTTAAGTGCCATCGAGTAGGTTCTGATACATAGTGACCCTGAACAGGGTTTCCGAGGCTGTAAATCTTTACGGGAGCAGAAAGCCTCAGCTTTCTCCCACAGAGCAGCTGGTAGTTTTGAACTGCTGGCCATGAGGTTAGCAGCCCGATTTGTAACCACTATGCTACCAGAGCTCCTTAATGCTGACATAGGATATAAGGAAATCAGACTGTTTCTTAGGTTGTTTCACTCCCCATTTTCAGTGGTGACATGACTTATTTGAGTGTTATGGTGCGTTTCAGGGTCTTCGGTTATGCAGTGGCAAGCTCTATCTTTGACCACACTACATTATCATTGCATGTTTACCTGTGGATATCTTCCACTGCTTGCCAAGTTCTTTGACCATGGAAAACAGGACGCCATCACCTGGGTTCCATGGGATCCAAACAGAATACTGTATTCTCCTAGAATTGGCCAATATACAAGTCCATTTTTTTAAATGAACATTATTTAATTCAACTATGTTCCTTATGGACTCCTGGTGTGGCACTGTAGGATCAGCACTGGACTGCGAACCCACAAGGTCAGCAGTTCAAACCTAGCAGCTGCTCCTCAGAAACCCTATACAAGGTCACTATGAGTCAGAATTGATTTGATGTCACTTTAACAACAACAACATGTTCTTTATTGACTTTGCAATCACAACCACACGTGAAGTGATATCTTAGTTATCTAGTGTTTCTATAACAGAAATAGCACAAGTAATGATGCCTTCAGTAAACAAAACTTGATATTCTCACAGTTTAGGAGACTGGATGACCAAATTCAGAGGGCCAGCTCTAGGGGAAAGTTTTCTTTTAGTTGGCTCTAGGGAAAGGTCCTTGTCTTCTTTCAGCATCTGTAGACTCATTATTCCCTAGAGATTTCCATGTATCAATTTTATCTTGGACTTAGGAGCTTCATAGTTTGGGGATCCCAAGTCTAAAGGCCATTCTCTACTCCTGGTTCTTCATTCTAGGTGGTAGTAGGTCCCTCTTTCTCTGCTCACTTCTCTCACCTTTTATGTCTCAAAAGACATTAACTCAATGTACAACCTAATCCTCTAGGCTGCATCCAGCTTCATTAATACACAGAAGTGCAGATTGACAACTCAAAGGATAATTAGATTAGCTCAGAACTGATCACTTCAGATGGGATGTTTGCATCTTATTAGATCTCCTTGTGGAGGTGATAAGTGTATCTGAACTGTTAAACCATAGAGAATCTTGGCCCAGCCAAGTTGACACAAAACCTCAGTTATCACAAGCGCCTACTGTGTGCCAGGATCTTACTACATTTTTGCTTACTTTCGGGAATCATATTCTTAGTGGTTAGTTTTTTAAAATTTAATAGGCTCTATTTTTTAGAGCAGTTTTAAGTGTACAGAAATTGAGCAGAGTAATGAGAGTTCCCATGTAAGCTTGCTTCCTATGGTTTCCCCATTATTAACATCTTGTAGTCAGGTGGTGCATATACTATGATTAATGAACCAATATTGATATTTCATTATTAATGGAAGCCACCCAGAGTTTACATTAGGGTTTATATTTTGTGTTGTACAGTCCTGTGTGTTTCGAAATTGCCTAACGCCAGGTGTCCACCATTAAAATGTCCCACAGAATAGTTTCATTGCTCAAAAAATACTCAGTGCTCCACTTAATCCTCCTCTCACCCCAAACCCCTGGCAACCACCAACCTTTTTATTGTCTCTATTTCTAGTTTTGCCTTTCCCAGAATGTCATAGAGTTGGAATTATATATTATGTAGCCTATTCACACTGGCTTTTTCACTAAACACTATGCATTTAACGTTCTTCCACATCTGTTTGTGACTTGATAGCTCACTTCTTTTATCACTGAGTAATACTCCATTGTATGAATGTTCTACAGTTTATTTATTAATTCACCTATTGAAGAATCTCTTAATTGCTTCTAGTTTGGGGGGAATTATGAATAAGACTGCAATAAATACTCAATATGTAAATGTTTGTGTGGATGTAGTTTTCAGTTCATTTGGGTATATACTTAGGAGTATGATTAATGGGTTCTCTGGCAAGGTCAGCGGTTGAGACTTGTCAGAGGCTCCTTGGAAACCCTATTCAGAGTTGCCATGAGATGGAACTGACTTGACAGCACTTAACAGCAGTAATATGGCAAGCTCATGTTGAGCTTTGAACAAAACTGCTAGATTGATTTCCAATGTGGCAGGCAGTACCATTTTGCAGTGAATGAGAGTTCCTGTTCTACATCCTTACTAGCATTTGGTGTAGTGTCCGTGTTTTGGCTTTTATCCATTCTAATAGATACAAGGTGCCCTGGTAGCACTGTGGGTTAGGTGTTGGGCTGCTAACTGTTGAGGAGTCCTGATGTGGTGCTGTGGGTTAATGCGCTGGGTTACAAAGTCAGTTTGAATTGCAAGGATGGCTGTTCAAGCTCACCAGCTTGAACAGGGTTGCTAAGGGTCTATACGGGGTCGCTAAGAGACTATACAGGGTTGCTAAGGGTCAGAACTGATTCGACGGCACTTAATAACAACAACAACAATATGATGTTGAACATGTTTTCATCGTTTATTTGCCATCTGTATATTGTCTTTCGTGAGGTTATTTGTTCAGACCTTTTGATTACTTTTTTTATTTCAGTAAGTTTTTATTGTGATTTGAGTGAAAGTTTACAGGGCAGATTATCAGCTTTACATTCTACAAACTATACACCTTGTTTCATTACAATGATTATAATCCCCTCCATGTACCATCAGGTAACAGTGTTTCTCTCTATTCACTTTAGCTCTTTTTTTTTAAAACACTCAGGCATATATAATAATATACACCACCAAAGGGCACATTCTGCAAGTCTGCCTCCTGGCCGCTAGCTCTCAGTCCCTCTCTTCCCATGAATCTAGAGTCCTCAGCTGCTCTGTCTCTCCATGTCCTCATCTCTGCCTCCATCTCTGCTGCTTCTCTGGATAAGGTTCCGCATTCTGCTTGTGCTCTTCTCCATTGATGGTTTTAAGGTCCTCTTGTTTCTGGACTGTAAGATTAACTACTCCACCGTTTCTGTTACAAAACTTCTACCTTTGCAATTGTGACAGTCGCAATTAGTCTTGATAACAATTACTCATTTTGATTGCTTTTTGATTATGTTTGTTTCTGTATTGAGTTTTGAGAGGTTTTTTTGGTTTGTTTGTTTGTTTTTGGTATATTTGGATACAATCCATTTACCAGATGTAAGTTTTGCAAATATTTTCTCTTAGTTGATGACTTATGTTTTCAATCTCAGCTACTGTTCATTTTAAAAAGTGGTGTTTGGACCAAGTTGATTTTCTACTTCTTAGAGTCTGCATTTTCTTTTAGGCTTGCAGAACTAGTACACTTCGGGTTTTCAGTTTATGCACTTGCTTCTTTAGTAGTTTATCCAAACAAAGATAATAATTACAAATATGATGAAAATATATTTTTGACCTCTAACATTTTACCAAAGAGCTCTGGTAGTATAGTGATTACGAGTTGGACTTCTAACCTCAAGGTCAGCAGTTCAAAATTACCGGCAGTTCCATGGAAGAAAGATGAGGCTTTCTGCTTCCATAAAGATTTACAGTCTTGGAAACCCTGTACAGGATCACTATGAATTGGAACCAACTCCATGGCACATAACGAATCAACCAACATTTTACCAAGTATTTTATATGTTATTGTTAAGTGCCATGGTATCAATTCTGATTCATAACAATGCTGTATAGGGTTTTCAAGGAGCAGCTGGTAGGTTTGAACTGCCAGCCTTGTGGTTAGCAGTTCTGTGCTTATTTTACAGCACCACGCCAGACTCCACTTTATATGTATCAACACCTATTTTGTATATTAATTTATGTGCAGCATTGAATATAGTGATGGCACATAGTTGGTTGAATGAATAGCTCATTAATTATAATAAACCTGGTGGTGATAGTGTGCCGTGGAGTCGGTTCTGACTCATAGCGACCCTGCATAGGGTTTCCAAGACTGTAAATCTTTAAGGAGCAGAAAGCCTCATCTTTCTCCTGTGGAATGGCCAGTCGTTTCTAACTGCTGACCTTGAGGTTAGCAGCCCAACTCATAACCACTATGCTATCAGAGTTCCTTAATTAGCCTAAGAGGTAAGTTTTAGACCTCTCATTCCAAGCTGAGGAACCGTGCTTAGAAAGCCTAAACAGTAGGCTTATGTACAGTTGGTAAAGGGTAGGATTGGGACTCAACCCTAAATCCATCTGTCCTCAAAGCCTGTGTTGGTGCCATTGAACTGTGCTGGGTCCAGTGGGCATTGCTCGTGCTGGAAAGAAAGAGAAAAAGGGATTACAGCAGATCTAAGGCAAAAGAGAAGG
>NW_006408649.1:7221392-7239015 GCF_000296735.1 Chrysochloris asiatica | reverse complement strand
TATGAGATGTTACAGTTTAATTGGTCAGGACTGGTGGTCTTTGTTCTTAGGCTAGGGTAAAGGAAAACATCTGGCCTCTGGCCTTGAGCTGCCTGGCGATTTATACAGATATCATATTCTTGGAGCTAGAGTACTTGTTCAGGCTAATGTACAGAATGGAGATTGACCTTGCCTCTGGAGGGAACTAATAACTGAGGCCTTGTCTATTTAAAATGCTTTCCTGAGCCTGACTAGAGTTTAGTCAAGCAGTTTCTAGGTAGGCAAAATCAGGTAAAATCAGTTTGGTCCTTACACCATGAGAATTTGAAACTGTGTTCTGCATTTTCTTCCCGTTTGTTCAGGATTCTTCTATAGAATTCTTGATCAAAACATTCAATAATGGTAGCTAGGCACCATCTAGTTCTGATCCATGGCAGAGGGGGCACCAATTGTTTAATCTTAATTTTTGTATCTTGGTTCCTCTTATTTCTGACAAATCATTAGCAAAGGGAGAAAAGATGGAATTGGATGGATATGTAGATCCCATTGCTATATCTAATGGATATATCCTGTTGAAAGAAATGATTGTTCTTGGACTTGCTAAGCTGGGATTCTATTTCATCACTATGCGGCCCTTGGTTTATGTATCTAGAGAGGTCACTGATAGAAGTATACAAGGGGGCTTCAGAAAGTTCATGAATAAATTCGGTTATCTTTTCTTTCCATTTCCATGAACCTTTTGAAGTCCCCTTGTATCTCCCTAAGTGAAAAGGGAGGATGAAAAACTTCCTTATTAAAAATCCACCAGATGCCATTTCTTTATGAACCTTATATTACTTTAAAAAAAATGAATCTTAATTTAAAATTTTCTCTTTTATAAGAGGAAACTGAGGCTCAGAGAGGTTAAGTAACCTGCCTAAGTCTGCACAGCTACTAAGTAGCAGAGTGCGGAGAGCTTTCTGACTCCAAACCATGAACTCTTGCTAGCTCTCAGGGGAATTCTTTATGGCCGGCTCCTCAGGGGCAAAGCAGAGAAGGAGAGCAGAGTTTTCTGTTTGCTGCCAAGTAAACCAGGAATAGAAAGAATGGAGGTACGGATGAGTCTAGTGTGAACATTTGAATCAGGTGTAAGGAAAGAGGAGCCATCTTACCGCCTCACAGACAACAGCCTTCATGTGCTGACAGTTGGCTTGTCGTTTCAGTCAGGGAACACCCTCACAACCCAGATACCCTTGTGGTTTTACCGGGTCTGAAAGATGCCATTTGCTTTTTTGATGAATTTCCCTAGAAATCTGTACTTTTACTTACTAATGACCAACTTTTGTGGGAAAAAGAGTGTCTTAGTCTGGGTTCTCTAGAAATGCAAACCCAGTGAAACTTATATGTTGTTGTTGTTGTTAAGTACTGTGGAGTTGGATCCGACTCACAGTGACCCTGCGCAGGATTTCCGACACTGCACATCTTTACAGGAGCAGAAAGCTTAATCTTTCTCCCATGAAACAGCTGGTAGTTTTGAGTTGTTAAGTGCAGTCAAATCAGTTCTGATCCATAGCAACTTTGTATAGGGTTTCCAAAGAGCCCTAGGTGAGCTTGAACTGCCAACTTGCAGTTCAAAGTGACTTTGCAGTCCAGTGCATTAACCAACAGTGCCACACCAGGACCCCCGTATTGTTGTTGTTGTTGTTAAGTGCTGTCGATTCCGACCCATAGCAACCCTGTAAAAGCTTTCCAAGGAGTGGCTGGTGAGCTTGAACCGCCAACCTTGCAATTCAAATGACTTTGCAGTCTGATGCATTAGCTCAAAGTGCCACACCAGGACCCCCGTATATGTATATATAAATAGAGGTTTATATCAAGGAAATGACTCGCACATTGGCAGAGGTAGGGAAAGCCCCCAAATCCTCGCATTTGGACTAATATGCTATATCACAATAAACACAGAAGGTTGAAGGCATCAGGGATTTCATTTTACATGTATCTACAGTCAACGTTCATGGGAGCAACAGTCAGGAAATCAAATGACATACTGCATTGGGCAAATCTGCTGCAGAAGATCTACTTAAAGTATTAAGAAGCACATATGTTACTTTGAAGAGTAAGATGTGCCTGACCCAATCCATGGCATTTTCAGTCACTTCATATACATATGAAAGATGGATAATGAATAAGAAAGTCGAAGAAGAATGGATGCCTTTGAAGTGTGGTGTTGCTGATGAGTATTAAATATACCATGATGAACAAATCTATTTTGGAAGAAGTGTAGCCATCTTATATACTTTGAACAGATCAGGAGAGACCAGTACCTGGGGAAGCACATCATGCTTGGTAACGTCATGCAGAGTTGACAGAAAAGAGGAAGCCCTCAATGAGGTGGATTGATTCAAACATGGGAATGAATGAGAGAATGGAACAAGACCAGGCAATGCTTTGTTCTGTTGTACACAGGGACACTGTGAGTTGGTACCAACTTGATGGCATCTAATAACAGCAACAAATTAAAAGGCAAGGTGGTAGTAGGTAGTTATGTGATGTGGAGTCGGTTCTGACTCATAGTGACCCTGTACAGGGTTTCCAAGGCTGTAAATCTTTACGGGAGCAAAAAGCCTCATCTTTCTCCTGCAGAACTGCTGGTAGTTTCAAACTGCTGGCCTTCAGATTAGCAGCCCAGCTTGTAACCACTGTGTTGCCAGAGCTTCTTAAAAGGCAAGGTTGTTGTTGTTATGTGCTGCGGAGTCGGTTCCGACTTATAGTGACACTGTATAACGTTTCCGAGGCTGTAAATCTTTACGGGAACAGAAAGCCTCATCTTTCTCCCGTGGAACAGCTGGTAGTTTTGAACTGCTGATCCTGAGTTTCACAGCCCGATTTGTAACCACTACACTACCAGAGCTCCTTAAAGGCAAGGTATAAGGGATAAAACTATCAGAAGGGCATTATAGATATGCTGGGGTGAGAAGGAGCCCACTGGGCTGGAAACATCATAAAGAACTTCATGGAGAAAGACCATTTGAGTTAATACTTCAGAAAGAGTTACTATTTGGGACACGTAAAGAAGAAAGGATGTTTTTGTATTAGCAAGAATTTAAAGGTGAAAATGCTAGAATTATGTATTAACTTATTATCTTCAGTTTGCTTTGTAGATAGTCCTCTTGAGTCTCAGTTTACATCTAAGATGTCATTGCATGGCAGGTTTCATTTCTGTTGTTTTTGATGAGCAAGTTGAGACAGTGTTAGAATGGGGAGGAGGTCAGCTACTGCTTCTAGCTACTGGCACTTTTTATGTGCCATCACGTTAAGTATGTTGTACACGTAATTTCTAATCTTCACTAAAACATTGAAACAAGGACTTTAGTAGGCTGTTTGATGGATATGATCAAGGAAGCTTGAGGTTGAGTAACTGAATCAAGAACATGTAATATGGTGTTGCAGACCAGTTTCAAATTCAGGGTTCCTAATTCTTCTTGCAATCCCTTTCCTTCTATTCCACAGGTGTGGAACCATCCCTACCTAGATATTCCAGACACATTGCAATGTGCTGTGATAGGCTTTTCTAAGGGTTTGACACATAGTTTCTCAAAACTTCCAGGATCAAGAATTCACCTACAGTAGATGTTTTCTGAAATGCGAAGTATTTATGTCACTTTGTATGTTTCACATAATCAGTGAAAGTGTATGCTAATTGTGAAACAAAATTACACAATAATAACTCGTTTTACAAAGAAAGAAGTAAAATCCTTCTCTATATGCTGGTCCTGTTGTGCACTGTATGATAAGCACTGGACTGTTGTTACCTGTAAGGTCAGTGGCTCAAAACTACCAGCTGCTCCTTGGGAACCCTATCCTTGGGTGGCTCTTAGTTGGAAGCAACTTGATGGCACTTAACAACAAGATGCCAGTTTTGCTGAATAGGTGATATAACAAGTATTGGCATTTCCACACAATGAGGCATAGTAACAACAACAACAACAAAACCCAAATCCTGATAGTAGCTTTGTAAGGACAGAGTGGAAGTACTGCCCGAAGCTGTTAAATCTTTATAGAAAGCCAACTGCCTCGTCTTTCTCCTTTGGAGTACCTGGTGGTTTTGGAAGGCTGGTCTTTGAGTTAGTAGCCCAGTGCTTAATCCACTGTACACCAGAGAGCCTTTTTTTTTTTTTTTAATTGTTGTTTTTGACACCAGTGTTGCTGTCACTGAAATACCACAAGTGGATTGCTTTAACAAACAGAAATTTATTCTCTTACAATTTAGGAGACTTGAAGTGTGATCTGAATTCAGCTACCAGTTCTAAGGGAACTGTGAACTCTGGGGGAAGATCCGTGTCTCACTCTAACATCTGTGGGTCC
Source organism: Chrysochloris asiatica (assembly GCF_000296735.1). Taxonomy (NCBI): domain Eukaryota; kingdom Metazoa; phylum Chordata; class Mammalia; order Afrosoricida; family Chrysochloridae; genus Chrysochloris; species Chrysochloris asiatica. The sequence continues at coordinate 7,234,692 of NW_006408649.1, read as the reverse complement.
AGTGTTCCTTGGAGATCTTCATACCAATGTTCTCCTGAGTTTAGAAGGTTCTCCTCGCAGGGACCTCAGGTTCAAAGGACATACTCTGTTCTCAGTTCTTCTTTCTTGTTCGGGGGTCCAGTCATCTCTGCTCACTTATTTAATCTCTTATGTCTGAAAAGAGGTTGACTTAAGATGCAACCTAACCTTGACTCATTTACACCCCAGAAGTTAGGATTTATAGCACGTAAGATAATTATATCAGAGCACAAAATGCAGGATAATTAGATCACAAAATGGAGAGTAATTCCATAATACTGAGAATCATGACTTAGCCATGTTTGGAGGGAAACAATTTAATCATAATAGTAGATAATCCCATGATACCTAGTGTACACATGGGGAAATAGAGGGTCAGAGAAAATGTGTTGTTTTTCCAGGTTAGCTATTACATTTTGAAATTGGAATTTAACACCTGCAGACTCTTTGACTTCAAATCTTACACCCTTCCCTCTCCCCCTGTACCATTATCACTTCCCTGTTTTTATGATCAAATGTTAGTGTTGTATCTTCAAATGTCTGTTATTTAACTGCATTATTTATTTATTTTTTAATTGTTTTAAGGTGGTGGTTAACCCAGAGAAATGCTTGCCAAGAGAGAAAGGAGGAGCATTGTTTGCTTAGGGTTCATTAGAGGAAAAGAACTGAAATGAAATGTTTGGAGATTTCAATTGGGCCTAAGAAATGTCACTGACAGGTTGGGAAATCATGTGCAGAATCCAGTCACCATGAAACGTGTACATTTTTTAGGACTCCATCTGCATGGTTTCTCTCATGCTGAGTCCATGGCTCTTTTGTTATAGCAGTTATCATGTTGTTGACTTACTAATCTGGTATTTTGTCCTTTTCTGAGTTCCTCAAAAATCGAGGAGTCCTGATGTGGTGCTAGAGGATAAGCACTGAACTGCAAGCCACAGGGTCAATGGTTCAAACCCACCAGCTGCTCCTCTACAGGGTCGCTATTAGTTGGAACCGACTCAATGGCAGTCCAGTGCCTAGCATTGTGCTTGGCATTTTGTGCACATAAGAGGTGGTTACTGAATTAATCTACCCATTCAGAGGCTCACTCATGCATTCATTAGGCTTCCTTTGAGTACTACAATGAGACAGGTGGTATGACAGGTGCTGAGGTAACAGAATTAGATACTGACTATGCTCTCAAGGAGTTGAGTCTAGGAGTGATGATGGAAGATGTTATTCTTTGCAAGCCTGGGACTCTCCAAGAAGAAATTAGGGTAGTTTTATTTTTCAATTCTTAAATGATAAAGATATGAACCAGGCAACCTCTCACTCTGTCCCAGTTTCTATTGTGTCGTGGCCTCTCTGAGGTTTTCCTTGGCACCATCTGGTTCATTCCTCTGCTGGAAGCCCTTTGAGATGGGATGCTCTCAATAGGAACCTGCATGTGAAGGGGAGGGCAGGGGGCACTGACCTGTGGCTTCAAGGTGGCCACATCCCCGTCCCCTCCTGCGTCTCCCTGAGAGGAATGCTGCCTAAAAGGATGGAACAGATGTCCTCTGGCCACAGTGATCATTCATCAGCTCCTCCTTTGGGACTAGGAAGTGACAGCACATTTATCTGAGAGCAGAGGCGAAGTCCTCTGACGCTGTTCTTGATTTAACCTAGTAGGATTTTGTGAAACATTTCAGAATCCTGAAGGGCAGAAAAATTCATTCACCTTCTCAGGGCTTTGTGATTGAGAAGCCCATGTGGAGATGCTTTGGGAGGCAGATTTAGCCATAGAAGACAGCCCTTTGGACATGCTTTAGAACACAGCCAAAGAAAACCTGATTAGAACTCACTGCATTGTTTTCAAACTGCCTTGGCATATCCATGATCTGGACATTTAAAATGGAAATGTGGAGATGTCTTATTTGTAGGACATAGTGGGTAGTATGTGAAGGACAGGAATAGCTTCTCTCTGTGTCTTACATTCCATCTTCAGACCTGCATGTTCAACTGCCTGCTGGGGGTCTCCCCAAACTCTTCATGCCCCTAAATTACCTATCCTGGCTCCAGTTTCTCCTGAATTTTCTGCCTCCATCCACCCTGTCACCTGGTGTGGTGCTGTAGAGTAAGCACTGAATCGCAAGGTGAGTTTGAACTGCAAGGTCTGTGGTTCAAACTCACCAGCCGCTCCCCAGAAACCCTGTCTATACAGGGTTGCTGTGAGTCAGAACCGACTAGACAGCATTTAACAACAACCCTGCCATTCAGACTGGAAACCTGGGAATTTTTCCTTCCATTGTCTTCAGAACCAGATCATTACCAAGTGTTGTAGATCTCCTGGAGTTGCCCTGTTGCTACTGTTGGATAAGCACTAGGCTACTGACCATGAGGTCAAAAGTTCAAACCTACCAGCCACTCCATTGGAGAAATATGAAGCTTTCTGCTCTCATAAAGATTTACAGCCTCAGAAGCCCTCATGTCTCTGTGAATTGGGATTAACTCGATGACAGTGGGATCTCCCAGGAGTCCGGGTGGCACTGTGGTTAAGTGCTCAGCTGTGAACTAAAAGGTTGGAGGTTCCACCTCACCAGCAGCTTCTTTTTTTTTTTTTTTTTAATTTTTTTTTTAAAATGTTTTATTGTGAATTATGTGATAGTTTACATGGGAGAACATTGGTTTTACATTCATTCTATCGTATATCGTCTCATCGCCATGGTTACAATCCCCTCCATGCAATCCCTCCCCCGTACCCCCCAGGTCTTCAGCACACAGTCGCGCTCCCTCTCTGGATCTAAAGTCTCCAGCTGTTCCATCGCTCCACGTCATCATCTCTGCCTCCATCTCAGGCATCACTGCTTCTCTGGGTAGGGTTCCGCTCTCTGCTCTTCTCCCTTGATGGTCCTAGGGACCTCTGCTCTTAGACTGAAAAGTTAATCACTCCCCTTCTTGCTATAAAACGTCTACCTTTACATTTCCAACCCTCACAATCAATCCTGATAACAATTATTCACTATTGTATCACAAGAGACCCGTCTGCATTTCATTGCATCAACCCCGCCTAGACAGATTGAATACTACTCACTGGAGATTCTACCTTCCTCCAGGCCCTCTGGATCTAGGTTCCCTCTTGAAAGCTTGTAAGCCAGTCACTTCTTGCCTTTGTAGTCCCCCGCCCCCCCATTTTGGGTAGCCAATGTCCAAGTTGCCCATCCCTGTCTACTCTGTGTGTGGAGGGCCTGGGAATGATTCTTGCTGTTAGGACTTGTTCCCTCTTTTGAGTTACTGCTTCCATAGTTGTAGGTCAAGTTCATCAAATTGTGTGAGAATACTTTTTTTTTTCCTCTTCTTTTTACTTCTGGTTGAGCTCTGATCAGCCAGTCATTGAAGCCAGGACAAGTGGGTATTATCTGCAAGTGTGGGTGTCCTTATGCATATGCCCTCTCTTCTTATCATCTGGACACTTCACTCTCCGCTCTAGTCCTCTGTGGCTATGTCACTAACTCTGGGCCCATGAGTCCCCAGGTCTTGCCACACTGCTCACTAGCAGCTTCTTGTAGAAAGCTATGGTAGTCCATATAATTTACAGCCTTGGAAACTCTGTGGAACAGTTGCACTGTCTCCTGCCCGGTCACAGATTGACTCAGCAGTGGGGCTTAGTTTTGGTAGATCTCTCTGCCACAGTGGTGTGTGTGTGTGTGTGCGCACGCGTGCATGCGTGTGCACGTTACCCCACACTCACATGCATGGGTGCATTTGTTCTCTTCTATCACTATGACTGCTCTGGCACAGGTCCTTGTCATCCCTTCTTCCGACTAACAGGTCTCCAAGTCAAGTCATAATACCTATCAGTACATCCTAATGGGCTTTCTGATAATGTGCTCTACTATGGTTTACTCCTAGGGCTTGAAGGGATTGATAAGTAACTTTTCTTTTCTCCCTACTGAAATTATAGTTACAATAGGTATAGAAATCAGGCAGAAGGAGACCAGAATCTCACCTTTATTATTGCTAATGCCCTTGTTCTTTGTGGTTAAGGTGTGAAGACCAAATGGGCTTGCTAATGTTCCCTGCCCCCATTCCTGACTCCTTCCCCACCAGGCTAGATCTTAAGCCAATCCATCTAAGGGAAATTTTCACAGTGGTGTTACTCAGGAATGCTGCTTCACACTAGGGAGGGAAAACAGACAAAATCTCCAGTGCTAATGGAGCTTTCCCTGTATTCTGACTCTCAGCAACCATATAAGACAGAGTAGAATTGCCCCACAGGGTTACATAGGCTATCATCTTTGTGGAGGAGCCCTAGTGGTGCAGTGATTAAGTGCTTGGCTAAGAATTGAAACGTGGGTGATTTAAACCCGGGTGATTTAAACCCTTAAGTCGTTCCACTGGAGAATGGTGTGGCAGTCTGATTCTATAAAGATTGTTGTTGTTCATCGACATCGAGTTCACTCTGACTTAACTCACCATGATTTACAACCTTAGCAGTTCTACTCTGTCCTATAGGAGACCTGGTGTGATAGTGGATTATTGGCTGGCCTAATAGCAAGCTGCCGAACCTACCAGCTGTTCAGTGGGAGAAAGATAACTGTGATGCTTTTTGCTCCTGTAAAGGTTTACAACCTAGGAAACCCTATACAGGATTGCTATGAGTCAGAACTGACTTGGTGGCTCACAACCACCGCCACTCTGCCCTACAAAGTCACTAGCAAATGAAATCAACTCTATGCCAGTGGATTTTGGAATCTTTACGGGAGCAGACCACTGGGTCTTTTCTCTCAGGGGAATGTTGATGGGTTGGAACCACTGACCTTTTGGTTGGCATCTAAGCTCTTAAACCTTGCACTACCAAGGTTCCTGGTGTGGCTTTGTAGGATAAACACTGGACTGCTAACCACAAAGTCAGTGGTTCAAACCCACCAACCACTCCTTGGAAACCGTATGCAGGGTTGCTGTGAGTTGGAACTGACTTGACGGCACTCAGCAATAACAGGATAGAGCTGTGGTCATCATCTCCTTATGACATCATTCTTACTTGCTGTCATGGGAAGGGGTGCAATCAGGAACACGAGGCTAGGAGTACTGCTTTGGAAAAGCCCTTCCACCTGAGCGTTTGAGGAACAGAAAAACATCATTGTTTATATAAATTCCATGCTCCTTAATGTAGGACTTTTATGATCTGATCCATGCTTATTTCTCCAGTTTATTCCTCTGCTCTTACGCTGTGTGCTGAGTCACCTGAATGAGGGTGGTTGTAGCTGCAGGGCAAGGGGTCATGTGATGGAGCCTCCCTCCCCAAGGCAGTTTATCCCTCTCCCTCTCAGTTCCTTCCCCTTGGCCCCCACCTTACCTTTGCCTTCCAGCAGCATTAAGCTATCCCCTTCTCTCAGGTGGCACTGAGCTCTGTCAGTCAACCTGAATGTGTCCCCTTGCTTTATGTTTAGCTGTCTCAGTGTTCCCTGACTCAGGCATCGGTTCCTTCAGGCTGCCTTTGTGACCTCCGCCCTTCCAACTGGGTCAGGCACCTTTCCGTAGTATCATTCACTATTGTGCAGCTTGGAGTGTGCCCACCACTAGAGTTTGATTTGTTCAATGGCAGATTATATTTTATTTATTCTTGCCCATCTCCTCTCAATACCCAAAATGGTGTTTGGCACATAGACACAGTGGGCAAATTTTTTGAATAAATGTCAACGTATCTTTTAGGGTCTGAATGCTTGATTTGAAGGTGGATTGAGATTAGCCATTAGGAGCAACTTCATAGATATAAGGCATGTAAACCAGAAATATCTTGAAGGATATGCCTCCTGATGGGGGGAAGGGCCATGTAATAGGAAGAGTCAAGGTCCTGGATCTCAACCTTCCTAACTTCTCTCTTGTTGTCATGCCTTTTCTGTACATTTCAATAGTACCTAGTAAGCATTTTAGCATAAAGCTGTTTTCTGTCTGATCTAGTCCCTCAAATGTGCTAATCTTGTCTCCTTAATACATTCTGAGCTAGCCCTGGTGGGGCGTTGTGGGATATGCACTTAATCACAAGGTCGGTTTGAACCGTAACATCGGCACTTCAAACTTACCAGCTGCTCCTTGGAAACCCTACACAGAGTTGCTTTGAGTCCGAACTAACTCAACAGCACTTAACAGCAACACCAACACCCAAGTACAATGTCTTGGCACTTTTTCCTCTCTGTAGATCAGACCCATGCTGCTGAGCATGGCTCAGGGAGTGTCCTCCTAGAGGTTTTGTGCCAGTTTTTTAAACACTGAATCCTTAGGACTACTCCAGACTCTGGAGACAGCCACACCTTTACAGAAAGGCAAGTGTGTAGGAGATAAAGTTTACTAGTGGTTACAGGGGGTGGATAGGAAGGAGGGAAAAAAAGAGGATTCAATGTTTAGGGGTCCCGGAGCTTCTACTAAGGGTAATGGTATACTCTGGGTGTGAATAAGGGTGGTGGTTAAATATAATTAATGCCACTGAACTGCAGCCAGCTCTATAAGACACAGTCAAATAGTATAATGAAATGTACAAAGACCTGGAGTTAGAAAACCAAAAGGGAAGAACACACTCAGCATTTCTTAAGATGAGGGAACTGAAGGAAAAATGCAAGCCTCAAACTGCGGTATTGAAGGATTCTGTGGGCAAAGTATTGAATGATGCAGAAAGCATCAAGAGAAGATGGAAGAAATACGCAGAGTCACTGTACCAAAAAGACATGGTCGATGCTTAACCATTTCAAGAGGTAGCATATGATCAAGAGCCAATGATCCTGAAGGAAGAAGTCCAAGGTGCATTGAAGGCATTGACAAAGAACAAGTCATCAGGAATTGATGAAATACAAGTTGAAATCTGTCAACAAAGTGCTGTAGTGCTGGAGGCATTCATTTATCTATGCCAAGACATTTGGATAACAACTACCTGGCCAACTGATTGGAAGAGATCCACATTTGTGCCCATTCCAAAGAGAGGTGAACCAAGGGAATGAGGAAATCATCATACAATATTATTGATATACCATGCTAGTAATATTTTATTAAAGATATTCCAAAAGTGCTGCATCCATACATTGACAGAGAAATTCCAGAGGTTCAAGTTGGTTTCAGAAGAGGATATGGAATGAGGGATATCATTGCTGATGTCTGATGGAGCTTAGCTGAAAGCAGAGAATATCAGAAAGATGTTTACCTGTGCTTTCTTGACTACGCAAAGGCTTTCGATTGTATGGATCATGACAAGCTAGTGACAACATTGTAAAGTATGAGGATTCTGGAACACTTAATTGCCCCTCATGAGGAACCTGTACATAGACCAAGAGACAGTTTTTCGAACAGAACATGGAAACACCGAATGGTTTAATATTAGGAAAAATGTGCGCTAGGGTTGTATTCTTTATCCAAATTTATTCAGTCTGTAGGCTGAGCAAATAATCTGAGAAGCTGTATTACATGAAGAAAAATGTGGCATCAGGATTGGAAGAAGACTCATTAACAACCTCCAATATATAGATGATACAACGTTGCTTGCTGAAAGTGAAGAGGACTTAAAAATACTTACTGAAGAAGATCAAAGACCACAGCTTTCAGTATGGATTACATCTCAATGCAAAGAAAACAAAAATCCTCACCACTGGCCATCCTTACCACAGACAACATCTATATCAATAGAGAAAAGACTGAAGTTGGTAAAGACTTTATTTTGTTCCAATCAACCATCAGCACTCATGGAAGCAGTAATCAAGAAATCAAATAATATATTGCATTAGGCAAATCTGTTGCACAAGACCTTTTGAAGTGCTTGAGAGCAAAGATGTCAGTTTGAGGACTTAGATGCACCTGACGCAAGTCATGGTATTTTCAATGACCTCGTATGCATGCAAAAGTTGGGCAGTGAATAAGGAAGACCATAGAAGAATTAATGCATTTGAGTTATGGTGTTGGAGGAGGATAGTGAAATACCAGTATTAAAAGTACTGCCAAAAGAACAAACCAGTCTGTGTTGGAAGAAGTACAGCCATACTGTGCATAGGAAGCCAGGATGGCCAAACTTCGTCTTTCATACTTTGGACGTATTATCAGGAGGGGCCAGTACTTGTTTGGTAAATGAGATGGATTGGCACAGTGGCAGAAGTGATGGCCTCAGGCATAGCATTGATTGTGAGGTTGGCCCAGGATTCGGCAGTGTTTCGTTTTGTTGTGTATAGGGTCACTAAGAGTTGGTATTGAGTCTATGGCACCTAACAACAACAACTGAACTGCACATGGGAAGATTGTTTTGTTACATATAGATGCACCACACACATAAATACTGTTGAATAGCATCTTAGTGGATGTCATGAGACTAATTATAAGCAGTTTTACTGAGCATTTGGTTAGTGCCACGTTAGTCAGGTTCTGTGGAAGTGTGTTGATGAATTAGACCCAGTTTACATACCCAGTGTCATTCTCCAGGGCTCTTGGTTGGCTGGTGAGACATGTCAATTCTCAACAGAGATACCTATACGTGTAGTGAGAGACCAGGCACTTTAATTTTGACTCATGTGATGTCAACAGGGCCCCCTTAAGTCAGCTCACGTAAAGGATTTTGCTGTGAGAAGCCTGAGAATATGCTTCATTACATCAGAGCAGCAGCTGTCATGAGATTGGGCTTCACCAAGGCTCTAGTTGATATGTCTGGCTGCTCTTGTTCTTGACCATTGCAATTAGTAGGGCTTTGTCCTGTGCTCTGCCATTACTGGAACTTAGCAGCAAAACTCTGTCCACCTTTGTTCCTCTCTGCATCTCGGTTTCAAATTTACAACAGAAAGATTTGGCTCAGTTCCATGCATGTTCCTACTGTCTACTTTTCAGGGAATACCTGAAATGGGGTACTGGCAGAGTAGGATGCTGTTCATTCTACGGTGGTGGTGGTTGGTAGTCTGAGAAACCCTCGTGGAGAAGGTAAGGTTTAAATTACCTTATTGATCTGGAAAGTGCTTAGAAGAAGGGCATTTCTGGGAGGTGGGGAGAGAGGGAATAAAATCAAACCAAATGAGCTGCTGTCAAGTTGATTCTAACTCATGGCAACCCCAGTGTGTGAATTAGAATGACCACATAGCGTTTTCAGTGACTGTGACCTTTTAGAAGTAGATGACTAGGTCTTTCTTCTAAGGTGCATCTGGGTGGACTTAAATTGCCACGCTTTTAGTTAGCAGCCTGTTGTTGTTAAGTACCGAGGAGTCAGTTCCAACTCATAGAGACCTTGCACAGGGTTTCCGAGGGTGTAAATCTTTATAGGAGCAAAACGTCTCATCTTTCTTCTGTGAAGTGCTTGGCGATTTGTACCATGCAGAGACTCATTGGTAGGGAGGACAGCAGGGGCAAAAGCATTGAGAGGAGAGACTTTTTCAGGGAAATCTGGTACTGCTGAGTCTGTTTTTCCCAGGGTGGTAGCCACATCCCCTTCCTTATGTTTGATCTGTGCTTCATGTCCCACTGATAACAAGCTTGGTTCCTGGGATAACCTTGGGAGTTTTAATGACATATATTACTTATGATATATGGGGCATGACCCTGTCCCTCCCAGTTGAACCCTAAGGGCCTTCCCTAATGGCTTTCTTGTCATTTTACACTAGAGCAGAGCAAAGGACATTGGGAATGTGATAATTGGTTGACCCACTTGATTGATAGAAAGGAGAGAATTGGCTTCAGCTTGGTTTTTGTGACAGCTCTACAGGTGTATTGATCTAGCTGAGAGGCTAATGATCAAATGCAGATTTCTTTTAGAAGTTATGTTGGTATAGTTGGGAGAATTCGTCTGAGTTGGACAGAGCCTTCTTGGATCTAGTAAGGTATTTAATGGTCCTCTGCACTCATTAGGTGGATTGTAGTACAGTCATGGGGAGCCACCACCACTCCCCAACCTTGTTAGGCATTTTGATGAAATGCCCCCTGAATGGGTAGTTTGTGACTCTGAGAATGGCATTTCTGGCCATGGTATATCTACTTTCCTAGCCTCTTAGACTTACAAGAGAGCGACTTCTGTGGCCATAGCGTCTTGTTTTCTTCCCAGCATTCCCGGATCCATTTCTTCTCTCATTTTCTTGCTTTTGTTGCTATACTCGCCTTTCAGGGCTCTGTGTCATGTGCTACAACTTGAGTCATACACACTTGGGTTGTAGTGTTGGTCTGCTACTTGGGGAGGCTCTGATAAGCTTCTGAGCTACTTCCTTGCTGCCATTTTGACACTTCCCTCAGGGTGGTGAGGAATACCCTGCCTTGCACCTGATTGGAGATGTTGGGGCCTTTGCCAGCCTTGGTGTCAGTCACTCTGCCTTCCTGAAGGCCACATGGCTACTGCTATCTATTGAACCAGGCCAACACTATGCTTGTGGAAGAGCAAGGAGCCCTTTGCTGTGATTTGTAAGGAATTACAGAATACTTGTCCATTTAGATAAATCTGTTCTTTCATCCCCAAATTATCCTATTAGTAAAATTCTGTGCAGTAAAATTTGCTTCTGGCATAAATCATGATTCACTTTGTTCAATAGGTGACCAACTTTTTCAACACTTCTTGATTATATTTCAAATATTTTCTTACTTATTTCCAATTTGAAAATCCTGTAAAGATCATGACTCCCTGAAAAGTCTTTTAAAGTAGCTCTTGTAGGATTTTCTTAGTAACTCTTGGACAGTTGGAAAATATGGTATAAAATCAATGGTCCTTGATATTCCCATATCATAAGTTGTGGATTGCAAATTGTGACATTCCCATATTGCAGTAGTGGAGAAAGTATGTCTAAATTTGGAGCCAGTTCTTGATTCTACTACCATTTCCTGACTGTTTGACTTAGTGTAAAGCCCACAACCTGCATCTGCCTCAGTTTCTTTGATCTGTAAATGTTGTTGCCAAGTGTCATCCAGTTGTTTCCCACTCATAGTGACACTGTGTAGCATTTCCAAGGATAGGTGACAATACAAGCTACTTACCCACTCAGTTACTAAAGAGCTGGGTGCTGTGCTGACGTAATATATTTGCCCATTACTTTTTTTTTTTCTTTACATTTTTATTGTGAATTGAGTGATAGTTTACATGGGAGAACATCAGTTTTACAGTCATCATTTCATTGCAATGATTATGGTTTCCTTCGTGCACCATCATTCAATTGCATTTGCTTCTATTCCCTCTGTTCCTTTTTTTGTGGGGAGAAAGGGGATGGACACAAAAACACTCAGGAATATATAATTGTTTAAATAACCAGAGGGCACAATCTGCAAGCCTGACTCCTGGCCACCAGCACACAGCCTTTCTCTTTCCATGTGCTGTTCTCTCTTGATGGTCCTAGGGTCCTCTGTTCCTGGTCTGTAAGATTAACTACTCGCCTCTTTTTGTTACAAAATGTATACCTTTACAGTTGAGACGGTCTCAATTAGTCATATAACAATTATTCACTATTGAAACATAAGAATCTTATCCCTTTTGCCTTTCACCAGATGTGTCCAGACAAGATGAAAACTATTCAGTGGGGATTCTACCTTCCCGCACACATTCAGAAACTAAACTTCCTCTCGAAAACTTGCAAGCCAGTCATTTTGTGCCTTTATAGCCCCCTCATTTTAGGTAGCCAGTGTCTAAGTTGTCTGTTCCTATCAACCCTGTATACAGAAGGAATAGGATTGATTCTTGATGTGAAGACTCCTTCCCTCTCAGTTGGTATTTTGAGCTACTGCATCCATAAATATAGGTCAAGTTCATCAAATTGTAGCAAATTATACTTGTTTCCTTTATCAAAAAATTATTTTTTATCTTATTCTAGTCAAGTTCTCATCATCAAGCAATTGAAGCTAGGTCAAATGAGTACTATCTGCAAGTTTGGGTGTTCTTGTGTGTCTCCCCTCACTTCGAATCAGCTGGATGTTTCACTCTCAGTTCTAGCCCTTTGTGGCTATGTCCTTGTCCACGGACTTACGAGTCCTCAGCTCTCACCACACTTTGGACCAACCAGCCCTTCCTCTTCTCTCTCATCTTTAGGTCGATGGGAATCTATAGAATGTGATCGAACTCAGCCCATATCATCATTGCTGCCTTTCCGCCTCTTTCACTCACCAGCTGACCAATGTGATCACCAAAAATCTTATGTGCCTGATCATATGTTGCCTTTGAGTTTCAGTCTTGGAGTGGGGTTTGTCCTGAAGGGACTTGATTGTGTGCTTTGATGGTTCCCCGGCGAACAACTTACTTATTCTTGTAGTAACCAATCAGACTGCCATATTTTGTTTTGGATTTTTCCTGCTGGTCTTTCTTTCAAGAATTATCTTCTGTTCCTCTAGTTGCTCCTGGCTGGTCTGCTTGTCCTGTCAAGTGGTAATGTCACACCTCAGAAGGCTCTGAATGGGGCTCAGGATTCCACTTAAGGTTATATACACTACAAAGATTCCGCAAGAAGCCTATCTCACTGGGCAAGTTCTGGAACCCCTTTTTTAGATATTCCAGCCAGTTATAGGCTGAAGACTGCCAATTATTATTATTATTATTTTTTTAATGTTTTATTGTGTTGCCAATTATTTTTAATTCCATTTTTCCATGGACTTTTTGAAGCATCTTTATATAACATATATATATTACAGACTCTATAGTCATTGTTCAATGGTATCTTCCCACTAGTTCTGACTCTAGTGCAGACACTTTTATAATGTGTTCATATAATTCATATATTCATTTAAATGTCTAAAGGGCACATACTGCAAGCCAGCCTCCTGTCTGCAGGCACACAGCCTTACTCAGTCCATGGGGCTAGAGCCTGTAGCTACTCTGTTTCTCCAGGCCACTGCCTCTGCCACTATCTCTGCTGTTGCTGCTTTTCTAGGTAGGGAATCTCATGCTCTACTCATACTCTTTCTTCTTGATGGTCCTGGAATCGTCTGTTCCTTTGTCTCCATGAGCCACAATTTGGTTTCTGCAACTTGAATATGCTTTCTCATCTCTAAAGCCGTTTGTTCTAGAGCTCTCAAAATGACTGCAGCAGGTTCTGTTTGCTGCCATTACTCGTCAGTCACCTACTCTCTTGCTGTGTCTATTCAACTTTTCTCCCAGTAAGTGCTCGGTCACTTTTCTATCCCTTCTTATGCATCTCAGGGTTCTGGGACTGTCCTCTTTATCTGTCTTATCCAGTTTTCCATATCCTTGCTGCAGAGATCCTGCACAGTCTTTCTGCCTCATCCACCAAATTTCTCCCGCTCTTGCCACAGTGATTTTTAAAATTTTTTATTGTGAATTATGTGATAATTTATATGGGAGAACATTAATTTTACATTCATTCTATCATATATTGTCTCATTG
>NW_006408649.1:7212123-7218822 GCF_000296735.1 Chrysochloris asiatica | reverse complement strand
TGGCCAAGTGGAAGCATCGATGGACTCAAGCGTGGCAACAGTAGTGAGGTTGGACCAGGATCAGGCAGTGTTTCATTCTGCTGTACATAAGGTTGCTGTGAGTTGGTACTGACTTGATGGCACCTAACAACAACAACAACAACAACAACAACAATCTAGTCTGACACTCCAGTACAGTTCCATACCTGTGAAGTGGGTAAATCTACAAGGTGACATCACAATAGGTCAATATCTTCAATATATATAGCCAATCAACTTGTAAATTCAGTGAAACTGACACATTGATTGAATTCACCTTTCAGATCTCAGTTTAGAAGTCAGTTACATGCCTTCCCTGGTTTGGTGTCCCAACCATCCATAAAGGTTTTGATGACTGATGATTCAGGTTTTTTTCCCAAGGTGCCGCTGGGTGAACTTGAACCTTCAACCTTTTGGTTCCTAACTGAATGAGTTAAACATTTACACCACCCATAAATTCCATTTAAATGCTGTTATTTTTGGGTGCTTTCGACTCATAAGGACCCTGTATAGAATGCCCAAGAGCATCTGTTGGGTTTGAACTGCTGACATAGTGGTTAGCAGACCAGTGCTTATCCTACAGTGCCACACCAGGACTCCTCTCTGCAGATTGTTGTTGTTAAGTTCTGTCAAGTCAGTTCTGACTCATAGCGAACATGCATAGGGTTTCTGAGGAGTGTCCGGTGGGTTTGAACCATGGACCTTGTGGTTAGCACCCCAGGCCTTATCCTACAGTGCCCAAACCAGGACCCCCTCTCCAGATTAGTATAACATTAAAAGTAATGTTATGTTGTGTTGTTGTTTCTAAGAACTGCCTAGTCGGTTCCAACTCTTAGTGACTCTGTGTAAGTATGCTGCTGTAGGATAAGTAATGGACTGCTAACCTCAATAACAGTAACACAGGGTTTCTGAGAAGCAGCTGGTGGGCTTAAACACTGACCTTGTGGTTAGTATTCTAGTGCTTATCCTACAGCGCCACACCAGGACTCCATGAAATATTTAGAAGTAGTGGTTACAAATTGGGCTGCTAACCTCAAGGTCAGCAGTTGGAAACTACTAGCTGTTCTGTGGGAGAAAGATGAGGCTTTCTGCTCCCATAAAGATTTATAGCTCCAGAATCCCTTTATGGGGTCACGATGAGTCAGAACTGACTCCACGGCATATATCACCTGTAATTTCACAAACCTAGACAGTTTTTCAGGGAGTGTTTTTTTTAATTGTCTTTGGGCTTTTTACATAATGATTCAGTGCTTTTCTTCTAGAGCAAAGGATTAAAGGGCCCTCAACACTAACAACAACAACAACACTGACAAAATGGCACAGGTATAGTCAAGGTCTGGCCATAGCTCTTTTATCACCTGCAGTCAGGTGTCTGATGTCCAGGTCACAAGGAGCATAAAAATCAGTACAGTAAAAATGTATGCCATGGACATCATTTAATGGAGTCTTGGTGTGGCACTGTGGGTTAATGTTCTGAATTGCAAAGTTGGTTTTAATCTTAAGGTCAGTGGTTCAAACTCCTTGGAAACCCTATACAGGGTCACTATGGGTCGGAACCGACTTGACGGCACTTAACAAAAACAACAACAATCATTTAACACTGAAATGAAATGGAAGGTAAAAAGCTTAATTAAAGGAGAAGGGTTGTTAGGCTCATTTAAAGGTAAATTTGGGTTGTTTGGGTAACAGGACAGTAGAAGAGTTACTGTTCTTCTCTCTGGGCTGCTTTTCATTTGTGTCTCAGACACTGAGTTTTGAGTTCCAGCATTCCAGGATGAGGACATTGTACAAGTTGAGGTTTTGTCTGCATGAGTGAGGCACAGGGTGGGGGTGGTGACAGTGGCATTAATTAATATTATTATATCCAATCCTGTTCTCTGAATGTCCTTGGCAGGATGTCCTTCAACCAAGGTTGTTGTTGTTTAGTGTCTTCCAGTCAATTCCGAGTCCTGGTGTGGATAAAGGATGAAGCATTGGACTGTAAGGTTGGTTTGAACCACAAGATCGGAGGTTCAAATGCACCAGCTGCTCCTTGGAAAACCTGTGAGTTGGAACTAATTTGAGGGCACTGAACAACAATAACAACAGTCAATTCTGGTGCATAGTAACCCAGAATAGGGTTTCCGAGTCTTTGAATGTTTGAAGGAGCAGTAAACCTTATCTTTCTCCTTTTGAGTGGCTGGTAGGCTCGAACCATTGACCTTGTGGTTCACAGCTTATCTTATGCTAAAAACAAAACTAAACAAAAGTCTGTTGTTATTGAGTCAAATTCTAATTCATAATGACACCATCAGACAGAGTAGAATGGCCCATGTGTTTCCAAGGCTGTAAATCTTTACAGAAGTAGACTGTCTTATTTTTATTCTCACAGATTTCCTGACAGGTTTGAACCATTGACCTTTTTGGTTTGCAGCCAAGTGCTTAACCACTGTGCCAGGGCTGAAACCTGCTACAACCTCTTACATTAGACTCTGATGACCTTTTGGTAGCAGTTTGAATAGGAATTTTGCAACTCAAATGCGTGTGTAAAATATAAGCATGTGTTTTTTTTAATGGAAAAAATATACATAGTCTTACCTTTCTTATTGACAGATACCCAAAACCCACTGCCATGAAGTTACTTTTGACTCAGAGTTACCCTAAAGAACAGAGTAGAACTGCTTCTGAGGGTTTCTGAGGCTGTTATCTTTATGGATGCAGATTGAGTTTTTGGTAAACAGATGAGTGCTTTAAGCATGGCACCACTAGGGCTTCTTATTGACAGCTATTTTCTAAAAATTTTTGACATAAAGGAATCAATTTTTTTTTTCTTTATAGATATATATTTTACATTTCTGTGTTTGTTTAGTTTTCTGATTTGTTATTATTGGTTGCCATTGAATCAATTGTGACTCATGGTGACCTCATGTGTGCAAAGTAGAACTGGTTCCTTAGGGAAGCTAATTGCCAGTCCTTTCTTCTGAGGTGCCTCAGAGTGGGTTTGAACTGCCAACCTTTGGTCAAGTGATTTGGTGTTTGCATCATCTACGGGCACCTTGTCCATTTTCTTTTAATCACGCTCATTGTTGTTAAGTGCCAGTTCCAACTCATAGTGACCCTGTATAGGGTTTCCGAAAGTGGTTGGTGGGTTTGAACTACAGATCTTGCAGTTAGCAGTCCAGTGTTTATCCTACACCCCCGGACTCTATATACAATTTAGAATCGTGTAATTAGATAGGTTGTTGTTATTGCTAGTTGCTGTAGAGCTCACACTTATTCAAGCTGATCTCATGTACAGACTGTAGTTCAATTCTGTGCCATCTTCAGGACTGCTGTGCTCGATAGGGTTTTGTTTTTTTTTAATGTTTTATTGTGAATTATGTGATAGTTTACATGGGAGAACATTCGTTTTACATTCCTCCTATTGTTAGGGTTTTTATTGGCTCATTTTCAGAAGCAGATCGCTAGGCCCTTCTTCCTAGCCTTAGCCTGGAAGTTCTGCTGAAACCTGTTCTCCATGGGTGACCCAGCTGGTGATCATTGGATGGTTAAGTTCCTGTGAATTCATACTTGGGCATGTTTTTTTCTTGAGATTCAAACAGGCTCATAGGATAGGGATAATGATTTAGTATATCTGAGGAGACATATATACAAGGAATAATAAATTTTGCATTTAAATTTGTCAGTGGCTATTTGCACTCCTAAAAATAAATAGGAGTCCCTGGGTAGCACAGACTTTAAAAGCTTGGCTAGTAACTGAATGGTTAACAGTTCAGTCCCATCCAGAAGTACCTCGGAAGAAAGACCTGATGATATGCTTCTGAAAGAACAAGGCCCAGAAAGCTCTATGGAGCAATTCTACTCTGCAGCACATGGGATCACTGTGAGTTGGAATTCACTTGACAACAATGGGTTTCATTTGGTTTTGCTTATAAATAAATGCTCAGATATGAAAATCTTCCACGTTTTCCTTCTTTCAGTAGAAGGTGTAAGCTACAGGAGACAGCTGGGACATTATTGATAAGACCTGATGAAGATCCCAAAGAGGAAAACACTGTTGGAGGTAGACTGCTCAAGGCCATACCATACAAAGTCAGGAATAGAGGGCAGGTTGCAAAGCTGAACAGCTTGAGCAGTGTCAACTAGAGATTCCAGCCATGAGACTGGTTGATGTTATAGGCAGAGGGGAAGTTTCCATTTCCCTTGAGAACAAAGGCAAGATGAGAGAGTGGGACCAATCAGACCACACTGTGGAGTGTGGGTGAGATCCGAGTCTCCGGTCTGCATCAGTGTCTGGAGCTCTGGGTTGAGTAAAGGTAGAGACTTGCCCATCTCTACAGGCCTGTGTCCAGGATCCAGAATACTCAGCTGGACAAGAGAGAAGGTGGAATGGTCATTTTCTTAGGAGCCGGATAGGTTTGCATTCTAGCTGCCTCTTACTAGTTGGGCAAATTACTCAGTCTTTCTGGCCTTCAGGTTTCCTCTCCTGTTTATATCATAGGACTGAATGAAGATTCTAAGAAGTGACTTGTAAAATGCCTATAGCAGAATATCTGAAGTGTCTTCTAAGGGCAATCCATGTGCCATTCCTATCAGGTAGATAATAAATACTTAAAATAGCCACCTCTGCAGGATTATAAAATAGCATACTGATATTTTTGCATTTGCCTTGTACTACCATGTCCTGTCTGAACATCCTCTTCTTCCCAAAAGGTCAGCATGACCTCAGTGTCTGGGACAGATTTGGCCTTGGTATGTTTTGGTCTTATCATTGCTTTTCATACTGTACTTTCCAAAACACATCATTCATCTTCTTGTCACTGGTTGAACTGACTCCAGATCTATGCAAATTGTGGCAAACAACTTTGCCAGTTTCCTGTATACCACTCTTCTGCATTTTGCTAATGGAGTCCTGGTTTTGTTAGGGATAGCAATGTACCCAGATGAAAACTCCATTTCCCAAGCTCTTTTGGAGCTTAGATGACAATGAGACAATGTGCTGGCCCGTGTTTTAGATGCAGAAGTCTATTGGGTGACACTTTTGGAAAAGTTATTGTTTTCCTGGAAAAGAGGGCATAATCCTTTTTATTCTTTTCTTTTCTTCATTCTTCTGGCCTCTAGTCACCCTCCCGAAGGAAGAAACAGCTTTGGTTTTAGATATCATTGTCAAGGTGCCTAACCAACCCTGGACTACCTGCCTGCTATCTTCTGATTACACGGAAAGAAGAGACTTGCTTGATTAAGCCACTGTGGCTGATTTCCTGTTACACTCCACTCAACTGTATTTTAAGTAATGTATTTTGCTACTTGAGTTTTGAATTTGTAATGAAGAGTCAGATTCCATTTAGTTTTTTGATGCTGGATTGCTGGTAGCTTTTAAACTGACCCCTTTTATTTCTCTTCGTTCCTCACCTTTGGGCAAGTTGATAAGAAAGCCTGGGGGTTCCCTCCACTGGCACTGGTTGGAAATTCAGACCATTCAAGCCCTGGTTTGTGCTTGGGAACTCTCATCATGGTCCCACCCCCTGACCATGGTGAAAACTCAGACCAGATTCCTTTTCTTACCCCCTCAAACCATTTAGACCTGCTTGAGAGGCCTGCCTTACTATCTCAAATATATAACCAATAAACTTTTCATACCCTTTTTGGTATGGAAACTTTTCATACCCTTTTTGGTGTTTGTGTATGTACGTGTATAGTGTCATCAGAATCAAATATTACTAGGTAATGTTGTTGTTACTAAGTGCCATCGAGTCTGTTCCAATTCACAGCGATCCTGAATAGGATTTCCAAGGAATGGCTAGTGAGTTTGAACCGCCAACCTTGTGGTTCTAATCAACCTTGCGGACCAGTGCTTTATCTCACAGTGCCATATTTATTGTGGTGCTGTAAGCATTGGACTGTTAACCAAAAGGTCGATGCTTCAATCCCACCAGCTGCTTCTTAGAAATCCTATACAGGGTTGATGTGAGTTGGAAAATGAGTTGGAACTAACTCAATGGCATTTAACAATAACAACAACAATAATATGGAAGATCAGAAGTCCCTGGGTGACACAAATGGTTAAGCATTTGACTCTGACTCAAAGGATGGCGGTTTAACTCTACCCAGAGACTCCTCTGAAGACAGAACTGGGGATCTGCTTCCAAAAGGTCACAGAATTGAAAACCTTTTGGAGCAGTTCTACTCTACACACACATCATGAGTCTGAATTGACTTGACAACAATTAACAACAACAAATAGGGAAGATGTTGCTGTTTCACACCTGCTTCGTTTTCTCCATATAGATATATATATCTTGATCACCCTTTTCCCAGTTTTGTTTTTGGTAGTTTTTGATAGCTCAGCTTATCATGGTGGCTGTGTAAATGGTTTGACAGCCGAGCTGGGTACTGTACTATGATTGCGTCTCCTTTTTCCTATGTTTTTCCCCCTTGAAATTAGTCATTGACTATTATTTACTTATTTATCACTATTTATATGGACTTCTGGTGTAGCGCTGTGGCTCAGCACTGGACTGTAAACCACAGTGTCAGCAGTTCAAACCCACTAGCTGCTCCTTGGAAACCCTATACAGGGTTGCTATTAGTTGGAACCAATTTGACGGCAGCATTTAACAACCAACAGTTTATCTGGTGAAGTACTGGTTTGGCACTGTGAGATAAGCACTGGAATGCTAACCACAAAGTCAGCAGTTCAAA
>NW_006408649.1:7210117-7211763 GCF_000296735.1 Chrysochloris asiatica | reverse complement strand
TCATACTATTGAAAAAAAGAGGCATGCCCGTTCTTTAGAAAAAAGAACTATTTTTTTCCTCTACCTCAAAGAAATTTCTGTTGTGGGATGTTGCATAAGTGATATCATGATAATAATAGTGAAAGTAGTAAATAGTCACAGTTAGTAGACTTAATTTGTTAACAAATGCCAAAGCTGATTCCATGTGACTGTTTTCTATAATGGTGTTTTTTTTGGGGAAAAGCCATGCTGTGCAACTCCAAGAAGATAATTGTGAAGGATCAAACTAATGGGGTTGACAATGTCTTATGCAATTTGATCTAAGAATAGAAGTTGGAACCTGGTGGATTGGACACCATGTCTCCTGGACTATCTTTTCTGAAGACAACTTCTCTAAATAACAGAATTGCACTTATTTTTTCATTAGGAAGTGTTAATTGAGACAGGCAGCCACTAGATCATGCTCTGGAGCTAATGGAAGAAACAAAACAGATGTGGTCTTTGATCTCATGGAGTTATGAGCTCCTGAGGAGACAGAGTTAAAGTATCAGTTGTTGGTGTGATGAGTGTCCCTGGCAGGGTGTGTCACCCATTCCTTTATTTTAATAAAGTTTGCCGCATTTATTGTTCTGATACAGCTTTCTAAACTGTTTTTGCACCTATTGATATTCCCGCTGTTTTGTGTTGTCAAGTTGATTCTGACTCATAACAACCCTATATAACAGAACAGAACTGCCCCCATAGGATTTTCTATACTATAATCTTTATGGGAGCAGATTTCTAGGACAAAAAGTCAGTCATCCTCAGATTCCTTAATTTCCCTTTCCTTTAACATTGAAAAAGCTATGCTCAATCGGTTATGGAATAGAATAAACGCGTAAGATTTCCAAATCAGTCTTTTTCAGGGTGAGAAATAAAATTCTGTTAAGTAGGAAATACTCTCAGGAAAATAGAACCACAGAGACTAGGTTGAACACTTGTGATGCCAGCTGTTCTAAGTAGGTAAGAGTTCTGAGTTGGTGTGTTTGCATCAGTGTATGAAGAGCAGATAAAACAGTCCTAGGGTCACTGTTCAGATAGAATGGGAAGATGATGACTTTCAAGGATTGAGAATTTACTGTCACTTCATATTACTCCAGGTTCACATTTACAACAAAGTTAGTGACAGAACTATTTTTACATCTCTCCATAGAAGGCAGAAATTTAAAAACTGCAAATTCTATAACTGAAAGTAGTAAAATTTGCTTAGATTATAGATTCTATTCCTTGTTTATTAAACTATGTAACTATTTTTTATTATAAAACAGAGTGTTGGACTGGGTAATTATTTTGAATCCCCTTCTAGCTGTACAACATATATTGTTGTTCTTAGGTGCCCATGAGTCGGTATTGACTCATAGCAACCCTATGCACAACAGAACGAAACACTGCCCTGTCCTGAGCCAACCTCACAATTGTTGCCACGCTTGAGCCCATTGATGCTGCCACTTTGCCAACCCATCTCATTGGGGGTCTTCCTCTTTTTCTCTGACCTTCCACCTTCCCAAACATGATATCCTTCTCCAGTGACTGGTCCCTCCTGACAATATATCTGAAGTATGAGAGATGAAGTTTGGCCATCCTGGCCTCCAGGGAGCACTTTGGCTGCACTTCTCCAAAAAAGATCT
>NW_006408649.1:7204102-7208839 GCF_000296735.1 Chrysochloris asiatica | reverse complement strand
GGAAACCCTGTACAGGGTCGCTATGAGTCAGAACCGACTCCTCGGCACATAACAACAACAGAGAAGACCAGTTAATACCACCTGCTCATTGGAAACTCTATACAGGGTCATATGAGTCAGAACCAGCTAAGTGGCACTTAACAACAACACTAGCAATTTACTTTCAGAAATCAATTTTGATGGAATTTCATGATTATACATTTCTCTACAAGGTTTATTTTATAAAAATTGCATGTTTGTAAAACCTTTAGAAAATTAGGGAAAAAGAAAACAACTTTATCCATAATTCTGTTTCCCTAAACATCCATTCTTAGCATTTAGGGTATTTCATCCCAGGTGAGTCATTTTTTCTGTATATTAAATATATATATATATATAGTGATGTTATATACTGAAGAGATGAGTGATTCGACTTTCTATTTGTACACATACCTTTTGCTTTCCATTATTATTTCATGCTTTTTGCCATCAAATATGTCATATTAAGTATTTAAAACTGTTCTTGATAATGAGTCCACATTAACAAGAATAAAGTGGGAAACATTATTATTTCATGCTTTTTGCCATCAAATATGTTATATTAAGTATTTAAAACTGTTCTTGATAATGAGTCTACATTAGCAAGAATAAAGTGGGAAATGTTAATTTATTCCCTAGAGTTTAGTAAAGATCAGATATTTTGGTCATTCATTCTCTTTTATCTTATTCCTTGAAAATTCACCTGCCAATGACAGCCCTCAATCAATAAACATTCTCACACTTTGTGTGTGGTGCTAGGGAAACAAAGATGGGTAAAACCATTTTCTAGGCTCTCCATTCTAGTTTGGAGGTAAGGGTGCTGGGATGGGGGGAGATCCATGAAATTTATACTTGTGTCTAGTAACAAAAAAAAATCAAGTGTTAAATGTCATCCTTGATCAGGAATTGCTTCCTAAGGGCAGAGCTGATAACATCCTTCCTTGGAGCAAAAGCCACAAAATAGTTTATCATTTGTTGAACCTTTAGTTTTTGTTTTAAGGTTTACCACAAACTTTATCATTGCAAAAAGAATTGCAGTAACTGGGTCATTCTGACCTAGGACCAACCAAAATGCTTCTAATTACTACAGCAGACAATGATGAATCATACCTAAGTCAGCATGGTGCCGTTTCAGTCATATGTGTTTTGTAGCAGTGAAATATTTGCTCAAGTGTTTTCGGGCCTGTGGGAAGAGAGAGGTTTGCAGATCTTCTCTGTGCTATATGTGTTGGTCTGCACTAGTGTAGTGGCAAGGGAGACTTCATGGCCTCAGGCTGTAAGCGCTCTATGATGGGGACTCTCTTACTCATCTCCATTGTGAGACTGAGTTTTTAAAGCTGCTTTGTTGAGCAGCTACTGTGTGCCAGTCATTGTAAAGGTATTTTATGGTGCCTGTATCCTTTAAGCCTTACAATACACTTGTTGTTGTTGTTAAGTGCCATCGAGTTGGTGTTGACCCATAGCAACCCTGTATAGGGTTTCTGAGGAGCAGCTGGTGAGTTTGAACTGCCAACCTTGCAGTTCAAAAGGCTTTGCAGTCTGGTGCATTAACCCAAAAATCAGTATTGAAATTATTATCCACATTTTTCCAAAAAAGCTGAGGCTCTCTGGAAGTTGACAGTTGTATGCCTGATAGACACTAGACACCTGGTAGATGTTTGTTGAATGGACAAATGACAACTCCAAGCTAATGGAAGGGAAAAATAAAAGGAGAAACTAGCCAATATGAGCCAAAAGAATTGATTCTCCAGAAAGTCTTCCTACCAGTTATGGAATTTATAAGCTCTGGTAGCGTAGTGGTTACGAATTGGGCTGTGAACCTTAAGGCCAGCAGTTCGAAACTACCAGCCACTCCGCCAGAGAAAGATGAGGCATTCTGCACCGTAAAGATTTACAGCCTCAGAAACCCTGTACAGGGTCGCTATGGGTCGGAAACGACTCGACAGCACTTAACAACAACAACAAGTGTTAGTAAGGTTCAAGCTCACCAGCTGCTCCTCGGAAACCCTATACAGGGTTTCTATGGGTCGGAACTGACTCGATGGCACTTAACAACAACAACAACAACAACAACAAGTGTTAGTAGAGATGAGGGAGAGGAGAAGAGAGGATTTCAGTCTAGGGAAATCACACAAGACCTGATTGAAGATATTCATTTGTGCCAGCAAAGAGATCAGTCTGTGGAGCCCACACACAAAAAGGAAAAGTTCAGCCACTGTGTTAAATACTTTACCTACAGTATCTTATTTAATCTTCACAAACCCTTGTGAAGTAAGCATTGTTATCTTCATTCATGGCTGAGGAAACTGGAGCTCAGAGAGAGGTAGCCTGCTCAAGGTCACACAGTTAACTGGTGAGGTTGGGGTGAGGGTCTTGGGTGGGGGTGGAGAGGTGCCTAATTCTACAGCTTCCCTGATACTCTTTTCCAGGAGACAAAAGCTAGGAATGGATATTTCATGATTTATGCTTGAATTTTATTTTATATTTGATGGAGGGAAAAAAAACCCCAAATGCACCAGGTGATATGTGATATATCCACCACCGCTACACACTGGGATTTTACCAACCCATTAGGACAGAGTAGAACTGCTCCTTAGCGTTTCCAAGATTCCTGGTGTGGCACTGTAGGATCTGCACTGGGCTGTGAGTCACAAGGTTGGTGGTTCAAACCCACCAACTCCTGCTTGAAAACCCTATACAGGATTGCTATGAGTTGCGACCGACTTGATGGCACTTCACAGCAATAACAAATCTTTCTGGAGCAGACTCATCTTTCTCCCACAAAGCAGCTGGTGGGTTTGAACCACCAAGCTTGTGACTAATAGTCCAATGCCTAACCCATAGCACCACCAGGATCCTTGGAGGATATATAAATTTATTTCATAGCAGCAAAACCCAATAACTAGCCCTACCTCAGGAAGAAATTCCAGCTCTGCGCAGGGAGAACGAGAATCCCATGCTCTTTGTTTATTCTAGAGATTAGACAAACTTCTGAAAATGTGGTTTACATGCAGAAATACAGACATATAGTCAGTTCTTGCTATCAGTTGATGCATGTTCCTAAAAATCACTGCACCATGCAAATTTTGTGTAAGAAGAACCACACACAGGTCTTAGGGGAAAAATGGGTTTATGGAAAAATGTCATTTAATGACATAATACTGAAAAACTTCTTAAGTGACCCATGAAGGAACAAAAGAGAGAAAGCTTTATTAAAAAAGTTGGAGTAAGGTTACACATGTTTCAGTGGTTGAAAAATACATAAACGCTGAAATAAATATGAATTTTTACTTTGCAGTGCAAAGGTAAATGACATGGAGTTTGCATATGGAATTGGGTGCCAGGAATTGCAGTTTGTGAGTTATTGTGAAGTGGCAGAAAGAAGGTTGGTGAGTTGAAATTAGAGGGAAAGTTGTGGCTCACAACACATGTGGCAGTGCATGGAGGTAGCTGATAATGTTTGAGGTGTGTGCATATGTGTGCTTTTCTAAGATGCCTAGTTCAGCTCCATATGATTTTTTTGGCATTTATGTTAGTGTTTATGACAGAGGAAATCATGCATGGGCATACTCACAATTCTTGTTGTTCTCAGATTGTTCTTTAATATATCAATCCAATGGGGCACATTTGTGGTTCAAAATCAGTTTTATAGCAGAACTGACTGCCTATGGAGACGTTAGATAACCGACAGTCTCAAACTGTGAGATCCAGCATATCTAAATGTGCGGCTTTCATAACCACAGCCTTCTCCCTGGGGCCTCCATTGCAAAACAGAGGATGGGTTGAGTGACTTCTAAAGGTCCCTCTGAATTTTGAGAGTCCCTAAGTGAATGGGCTGGGTAGGAGACTGAAAGCATGGCCCAATTGTCTCTGAGGATGGTAATTTGAGTTATTTATTTATAAAATTCTTTATGTATTCCTGGATGCGCTCACTCATCTATACCAAGAAATTTGGAAGACAACTATCTGGCCAACTGATTGGAAGAGATTCGTATTTGTGCCCATTCCAAAAAGAGGTGACCCAATAGAATGCAGAAATCATCAGACAATATCTTTGACATCCCATGTGAGTAAAGTTACTAAAGTTTAGTAAGTTTCACTAAAGGTAATACAGAAATGGCTGCAAACATACATTAACAGAGAACTTCCAGAGGTTCAAGCCGGATTCAGAAGAGGCCATGGTATGAGGGATATCATTGCTGATGTCCGATGGATTTTGGCTGAAAGCAGAGAATATCAGAAAGATGTTTACCTATGTTTTTTGACTACGCAAAGGCTTTTGATTGTGTGGATCATGACAAGCTATGGACAACACTGCCAAGTGTGAGTATTCCGGAATACTTAATTGTGCTTCTGAGGAATTTGTACATGGACCAAGAGGCATTTGTTCGAACAGAACATGGGAACACTGAATGGTTTAAAATAAAGAAAAGTATGCGACAGGGTTGTATTCTTTCACCATACTTATTCAACCTGTATGCTGAGCAAATAATACAAGAACCTGGATTATATAAAGGAAAACGTGGCATCAGGATTGGAGGAAGACTCATTAACGACCTGTGATATGCAGATGATACAACCTTGTTTGCTCAAAGTGAAGAGGACTTAAAATATTTACTGATGATCAAAGAGCACAGTCTTTGGTATGGATTACATCTCAATGTAAAGAAAACTTAAAATATTTACTGATGATCAAAGAGCACAGCCTTTGGTATGGAT
>NW_006408649.1:7202555-7203707 GCF_000296735.1 Chrysochloris asiatica | reverse complement strand
CCAGAGTGCTCCTTGCAGGGCAGAATGGCCAAACTTCATCTCTCATACTTCAGACATAGTGTCAGGAGGGACAGTCTCTGGAAAAGGATATCATGTTTGGTAGCGTGGAGGGTCAGAGAAAAAGACGAAGAGCCCCAGCGAGATGTTTTGGCAAAGTGACAGTATCAATAGGCTCAAGCGTGGCAACAGTAGTGAGGTTGACCCAGGATCAGGCAGTGTTTCGTTCTGCTGTGCATAAGGTCGCTATAAGGCGGTACCAACTCGATAGCATGTAACAAAAACAACAACTACATGTATTCCTGAAGGACTTTGACAAAAGTTATGTATTCTTGGGAGTCTTGGTGTGGCGTTGTAGGATAAGCACTGGACACTTAACTGCAAGAATGACAGATAAAACACCCCAGCTGCTCCTCGGAAACCCAATGAAGGGTCACTATGAATTTGAACCAGCTTGATGGCACCTGACAACAACAAAATGTATTCCTGAGTTTTCTCTGATTGCTTTGGTATCTTCTCCTGGATATTCTTTCTATGTTTTTGTCTTTCTTCAGCTGGCCAGTGACCCTTGAATTTTCATTTGTTTAATGAAGCTAAGGAAGTTGTGTGGGAACTTTGTGTCCATAGGTGGAGCTTGAGGTATTGCTTTTTGGGTGCGCAAAACAGAATTGGTTGGTATTCCAGAGCCCTCTAAGTGGCAGGCTGCATCTGTATTAGCTGTCCTATTTACCCTCAGTGAATTCAGTTTATATCAAGAACAATCCCCCTGCATTTTTTGTCCCAGGGTGACTGCTTAGCTACAGGGCATTCTGCTTGTGACCATAAGTAGGTGGTTGAGGAGTACAAGCCAAGGCTTCTTGATTCTGTATTTCAGATAAGCCTTCTGTTTTCCAGGCTCTTTCGTATTCCGCCTCGCACATGCCTGGTGTATCTCAGTTCTGAGTCTCTAGCATCACAGCATCAATTACAAATTCTCTATATTCTGTTTTCTGGAAGTTTGTAAACCGAAAGCTTCTCATTACCTGATGGCCTCCTTTCGTTTTCTTCCTCATTGTGGCTTAAGTCCCCACCCTCTTTTTTTGGGGGCGGGGGGTGGAAGGGAGCTTGCCTTTTTGGAATTTACAGTCTCGGCATTTAGGGAAGGTTTTTACATTT
>NW_006408649.1:7079215-7199938 GCF_000296735.1 Chrysochloris asiatica | reverse complement strand
AGTTTCCTGTATATTCTAGAAATGAGTCCCTTGTCTGATAATTAATTGCAAAAGATTTTTTCCCCCTCTGTAGGTTCCCTTTTTACTCTTCTGGTGAAATCTTTTGATGTGCATAAGTTTTTAATCCCACCCTCTTTTTTAACTTTGTTGCTTTGTGCCTGCCATCAAATTGATTTTGGCTTATAGTGATCCTTTATGACAGAGTAGAATTGCTTAAGATTTTCTAGGCTGTAATCTTTATGGAGTCCTGGTGTGGCATGCAGGATAATCACTGGACTGCTAGCCGCAAGGTTGATGATTCAAACCCATCATCTTCTCAGAAACCCTATATAGGGTCACTATGAGTTGGAACCAACTCAACGGCACTTAACAACAGCAGCAACAATCTATACAGAAGCAGGTGACCAGATCTTTTCTCCTGTGGAACTACAAGTGAATTAGAACCACCAGCCTTGTGATTAGTAGTAGCAGAGTGCTTAACCACTGTATCTCAAGAACTACAGTTTTTCAACTTTATCATCTTTTTTTTTTTTTAATACTTTATTGTGAATTATGTGATAGTTTACATGGGAGAACATACATTCTATCATATATTGTTTCATTGCCATGGTTACAATCCCCTCCATGCATTATCAACCAACCAAAGAGTATACACTACAAGCCTGCACCCTGGTCGTCAGCACACAGTCCCTCTCCCTCTCTGGATCTAAAGTCCCCAGCTGTTCCATCTCTCCACGTCATCGTCTCTGCCTCCATCTCTGGTGTCACTACTTCTTTGGGTGGGGTCCCGCTCCCCGCTATTATCCCTTGATGGTCCCAGGGACCTCCATCAACTTTACAATCTTTTAAAGGTGATCTCCATCACTTGTCTGTCAGTTCATCATGCTGTGGGGGATTGCAGGTTGCTGTGATGCTGGAAGTTGTCACTGGTATTTTAAATACTAGCAGGGTCACTCCATGGTAGAAAGCTTTCAGTGGAACTTCCAGACTAAGACAGACTAACAAGAAGGACCTGGTGATCTACTTCTAAAACTATTGGCCAATGAAAACTTTATGAATATCAATGGAACAGTTTTTGAAATGGTGCTGGAAGATGAATCCCTCAAGTTGGAAGCTACTCAAAATATGACCGAGGAAGAGCTGTCTTCTCAAAGTAGAATCTACCTTAATGACATGCATGAAATAATGCATTTGTGACCATCATTTGCTCATGTGGCACAATTCAAATGAAAAGAAACACCCACAAACATCCATTAGTAATTAGAACACAGAATGCACAAAGTCTGAATTAAGGAAAATCAGAAGTTGTGAAAAATGAAGTAGAATGCTTGAAGATAGATATCCTAAGCATTAATATGCTAAAATGGACTGGTCCTGACCATTTTGAATTGGATAAGCATATGGTCTACTATGCTGAGAATGACAGATTGAAAAGGAACAGCATTACTTTTATCATCAAAGAACATTTTAAGATCTATCCTGAAGTACAGTTGTGTCAGTGGTAGGATAACAGCCATACAACTATAAGGAAGACCAGCTAATAAAACTATCGTTCAAATTTATACACCAACCCCTAATATCAAGGATGAAGACATTGAACATTTTTACTAACTAATGCAATCTGAAGTTGATCAAGCATGCAATTAAGATGCACTGATAATTACTGGTGGTTGGAATACAGAAGTTGGAAAAAAGAAGGATCAATAGTTGGAAAATATGGTCTTGGAGACAGAAATGATGCTGGATACAGTTCTGCAAGGCCAATGACTTATTCATAGGAAATACCTTTTTCAGCAAAATAAACAGTGTGGACCTTGCCAGATGGAATATACAGAAACCAAATTGACTCTAACAATGAAAAGAGATGTTGGAGAAACTCAATATCACTAGTCAAAACAAAGTCATGGACTACCTGCTCAGAAAATTCAAGTTGAAGCTGAAGAAAATTGAAACAAGTCCATGAAAGCCAAAGTATGACCTTGAGTAGTATATTCCACCTAAATTTAAAGACCGTCTCAACAATCGATTTGATGCATTGAACACTACAGACAAAGACTAGAGGAGTTGTAGAATGACATCAAGGACATCATGCATGAAAAAAGCAAAAGAATTAAGACAGGAAAGAAAGAGAAGACCAAAATGGGTTTCAGAAAAGACTATGAAACTTGCTCTTGAATGCAGAGTAGCTAAATCGAATGGAAGAAATGAAGACGTAAGAGAGCTAAATATATTTCAAGGGGTGCACTGAGAAGTCATAGTAAAGTATTATAATGATATGTGTAGCCACCTGGAGTTAGAAAATAAAAGGGAAGAACACACTCAGCATTTCTAAATCTGAAAGTTCTGAAAAAAAGAAAAAATTAAACGACAAGTTGCAATATTGAAGGATTCTTTGGGCAAAATATGAATGCAGTAAACATCAAAAGAAAATGGAAGAAATATATAAGTCACTGTACCAAAATAATTGGTTGGTCTTGAACCTTTTCTGGAGGCTCCATATGATCAAGAACTGATGATAATTAAGGAAGAAGCCCAGATTGACTGAAGACATTGGTAAAAAACACAGCTGTAGGAATTGATGAAATATCAGTTGAGATGTTTCAACTCAGAGATGCAATACTGGAAGCTCTTAATTGTCTCTGCCAAGAATTTTGGAAGACAGCTACCCAGTCAACTAGATACGTACTTGTGCCCATTCCAAAGAACGGTGACCTAACAGAATGTGGAAATTATAGAACAACACTATTAATAGCACACAGAAGTAAAATTGTGTTGAAGATAATGCAAAAACAGTTGCAGTAGTACATTAACAGGAAATTGCCAGAAATCCAAGCAAAGGACATATTGCATTAGGCAACTCTGTTGCACAAGATCTCTTTAAAGTGTTAAAGAGCAAAGATATCAGTTTGAGAGCCAACGTGTGCTTAATCCAAGCCATACGTAGTATTTCCAGTTGCCTCATATGCATGTGGGAGTTTGACAGTGAATAAGGAAGACCTCAGAATAATTTATACGTTTGGAGAGGAATAAAAAAAGTACCAAGGAATGCCAGAAAAACAAATCTGTGCTGGAAGATGTACAGCTGGAATGCTCCCAAGAATCTAGATGGCGAGACTTCGTCTCATACCTTGGACATGTTATCAGGAGGGACCAGTCCCTAGAGAAAGACATCATGCTTGGTAAAGTGGAATATCAGCAAAAACAAGGAAGATTACCAAGGAGATGGATTGACACAGTGACAGCAGCAATGGGCTCAAATGTAACCACAATTGTGAGAATGGCAGTGTTTTGTTCTTTTGTGCATAAGGTTGCCATGAGATGGAACCGACTCAATAGCACCTAATAACAGCAACAAAACAATAAGCCGATTTCAGAAGAGGATGTAGAATAAGGAATATTATTGCTGATGTAAAATGGGTCTTGGCTGAAAATAGAGAATACCAGAAAGATGTTTACCTATGTATCAAGTGACTATGTATGCAAAGGCGCTAGACTATGTGGATCATAACAAGTTATGGATAACTGCAAAGAATGGAAATTCCAAAAAGCTTATTCACACTCATAAAGAAACTGTACATAGACTGAGTGAGTTGTTTGAGGAGAAGAAGGGCATACTGTATGATGTCAAATCAGATAAGGTTAAATCCTTGCCAGGGTTTTATCCTTTCATCATACCTGTTCAATCTGTATGCAGAACAAATAATCTAAGAAGCTGGACTATATGATGAATACAACATCAGTATTGGAGGATGACTCATTAACAACTGCAATGTGCAGATTGTACAACCCTGCTGAAAATACAGAGGACTTGAAGCACTTATTGATAAAGATCAAAGAGTATAAAAGACATCAGTATGGATTACACTTCAACATAAAGAAAACAAAAATCCTTACAACATCATTATAAATGGAGAAATACTGAAGTTGTCAAGGATTTCATTTTACTTGGCTCCACAAGTAGTCAAGAAATCAAATGACATATTGCATTGAGTACATCTGCTGTAAAAGACTTCTTCAAAATGTTAAAAAGCAAAAACAGTTTTAGAACTGTTTTGCCTGATCCAAGCCATATTATTTTCATTTACCTCATATACATGTGAAAGCTTGACAATAAAAAAGGAAGAACAAAAAAGAATTGATGCATTTGAATTATGGTGTTAGTGAAGAATATTGAAAGTACCATGGACTGTCAGAAGAACAAACAAATCTGTGTTGGAAGAAGTACAATCAGAGTGCTCCTTAGAAGTGAGGCTGGCCACACTTCCCCTCATGTACTTTGGACATGTTATCATGAAGGACCAGTTCCTAGAGAAAGACACATAGCTTGGTAAAGCAGTGAGAGGGTCAGTGAAAAAGAAGAAGACCCTCAAATAGATGGGTCAACACAGTGGCAGCAGTAATGGGCTCAAATACAGCAATGATTGTGAGAATGGTGTAGGACCGAGCAGTTCTTTTTTTCTGTTGTACATAGGGTTTCTGTAAGTTGGAACTGACCTAACAACAAAGGTGATCTTTGAAGGGAGAGGAAAATAATTGTGTGGTGGTAGATACCATGTTGAATTAGAAGTCAGTTTGCGCTCATATTTAAATTTGCCAATCTCTTATTCATTAGAATTTCCACATATTTAATGGAGAAAGGGCTTTTCTTATCTTTCATCTCTGAGTTCCCAGTGCCTAACACGTAGTATGGAGTCCTGGTGTGGCACTGTGAGTTAATGCGCCAGACTGCAAAGCCTTTTGAACTGCAAGGTCAGTGGTTCAAGCTCATCAGCTGCTCCTTGGAAACCCTATCCTGGGTCGGAACCGACTCGATGGCACTTCACAACAACAACACATAGTATGACACTTAATAAATGAAATGAATGGGTTCTTTGTCTACTTCTAGTTCTATTGTAAGGAGCTCTAGTAGCATAATGGATTATAAGTTGGGCTGCTAACTGCAAAGTCAGCAGTTCAAATCTACCAGTTATACTGCAGGAGAAAGATGAGACTTCCTGCTCCTGTAAAGATTTACAGCCTCAGATACACTACACAGGGTCGCTATGAGTTGGAACCAACTTGATGGCACTTAATAGCAACAACAGTTCTATCTATTATAGACTCCTGGTGTGGTGCTGTGGGATAAGCACTGGACTGGTAAACACAAGGAAGTCCCTATGAGTCTGAACCGACTCGATGGCATTCAACAAGTCCTATTATTTTAGGATTCAGTGATTGAAGTGAGGATGTGTGTGTGCAGAAAACCTTTAAATAGTTGAGTCTTCACAAACATATACAAAGACAGTATTATATCAGCCTACATTATTTGTTCTATCTTCCAACTATGCCACCTCAATTTTTGGACCTGGATATGAATTTTACCTGGATATGGATGTCTGAAGTGTTCCTATTCTTTCCCCTTGTTGTTCTGCACTCATTGCTTTTTATAAACTCTCTTTGAATACTCTATATAGTCAGCCTTCTGTATCCTTGGGTTCTGTATCTACAGATTCAACCAGTCAGGGACAGAAAAGATTAAGGGAATAAAAAAACAATTAAGTGGTCAACATACTTCCTCAAAGGCTAAGACAGCTGTAAAGTGCTATTTACATAGTATTTACATGATATTAATTATAAGTAATCTAGAGATGATTTTATGTGTACTGGAGGATGTGGGCAGGTTATATGCAAATACGCTACCATTTTATATAAGGGTTTCGAGCATCCTCAAATGTCATGTCTGTGGAGACTCCTGAAACCAATTCCCAATAGATACCAAGATACGACTATATATATGCCAAGATTTGAGTGTGAGGATGGTACAGGACTGAGCAGAGCTTTGTTTTGTTGTACATAGGACTACTATGAGTTGGAACTGCCTTGATGGCACCTAGCAACAACAATGTGGCTGGTGTTGGGTATACACACAGGTATTCTCTGCCCTCATGGACATCCCAGTGCTGTATAGGAAACAGTTACACAGATAATGATTGTTCTGGGAGACAGTTGTAAGTATAAGAGCCTATGTAAGGAACAATGGGAACACTAAGAAAAAAATGTTCAATCCTGTTTGGGGAGACTAGGGCCACCACACAATAGAGGATGTGTTTGAGCCGGATCTTGGGAAGGATGAGTAGGAGTTCCTGTCATGGTTGATGTATAAGGGCTTTCCAGGCAGAGAGGACATACATAGCATGTATCAAGAATGGAGGTGTGATTTGATAGGGGCGGGAAACTTAAACATTGGCTATCAAAAATGGGGGAGGCCACAAAGGCATGAAATAGCTGCTTACAAGCTTTAATGAGTGTGCCTACTTGCATAATAAGAGGGGGGGAAAGACAGAGAGAGTAGAATGGAGAAGAAAACAAGATCCTTCAATATGCTATCAACAAGAGACACAACAAAAAGATGGAGACAGCGTAAATGCCCATCAACAGAAGAATGGTTAAACAAACTTTGGTACATACACACAATGGACTACTACAAAAGTTAAAGAATAATGATGAATCTGGGAAACACCTCACAACATGGTTGAACATGGAAGACATTATGCTGAGTGAAATTAGTCAATCACCAAAGGGCAGATGTTGTATGAGACCAATATTGTAAAAGGTTACAACAAATAAAGGTTTTCATAATAAAAGAAACAATTGATGATGGCTATGCAGGGTGGGGAGGAAAAATTATTCACAGGCTAGAGGGTATGCACATGTTAACACAGGTGACAGGACAGGCAAAATACGACAAGAGGGAGGTTAGCAGAGGAAAGATGAAAGTAGCAGGAGAAACAAGGAGGAATGAAATAGATTAAGTGAATAGAGATAAATACTATTAAGTGTTGGTACGTGGAGG
Source organism: Chrysochloris asiatica (assembly GCF_000296735.1). Classification (NCBI taxonomy): domain Eukaryota; kingdom Metazoa; phylum Chordata; class Mammalia; order Afrosoricida; family Chrysochloridae; genus Chrysochloris; species Chrysochloris asiatica. Next base: position 7,193,106 of record NW_006408649.1, on the reverse strand, counting down.
GGATTGCAGCCATGTAATGAAGTAAAGTATATGATCTGTTGAATGTAAAACTGATGATCTGCTCTGTAAACCTTCATCAATTCACAATAAAAAGTTGAAAAGAATAAAAATGATGGTGTGATAAGACATGGTGTGTGTAGAAACCTTAAGTTATCAGCTTCCAGCAGTAGTGGCAATATCAAACCCTCAAAGTTGTTATAAGTAAAGCAGTCTCCTAAAATGGTATGAAAAACTGTGAGAGAAATCTTTTGTAAAAGAGAAGGCATATGTACCTGTTAATGGTGATGATTTTGGTCTCCAAGGAGCCCCAGTGGTGCAGTAGTTAAGCACTCAGCTGCTAACAGAAAGACCGGCTGTTTCTACCCACTCGTGGCTCTGAGGGAAAGAGATGTGGCCGTCTGCTTCTGTAAAGATTTTAAGTCTTGGAGACCTCTAGGCAGTTTTGCTTTGTCCTATGGGGGACTTGTCTGCCTTTATAAGGTTCTCATTTTTTGCCTGTGTGGTCAAAAACTAGAAGGAAAGCAGCTAACACATTATAGTCTCAGGTGCTTGTGTTGGCTGCTGGTATGGTGAACATGTCTATGATTGTTGTATTTAATGGGGAAGGGATTTGGTCAGAGGGAGAACAGAGTATTTGATATGAATAAGAAGAAAGGGATTTATGAGGAGATAATAGGCATCGAACATCAAATTACCCGTTTAAATTTAGAAGGAAGACTCACAACAAAAACACTCATGCAGTGTAGACATTTGGCCCAGCTGTCTCCTCGTTAGGCACCTCAGTGTTCTTTTCATATCTAAAGCCTATTTCGACAGTAACAGGAATTGTTCTTTACTGTCTCTTCATTCCAACGGCCATAATGTCAATTTAAAAAGTTAAAAGTTAAAAATTATAGACAAATTAAAGAGATTTTAAGGAGGATTAAAAGAAAATTCTGGGCCTTAGAAGTTAGAGGGAGCTACTATTTTCTTTCAACTGTTGTACTTCATGTTATGTATTTATTTACAATTTGAAAGGTTAGTAATAGAATAAATAAAATAAAATGTTGTTTAAGTGTTGTTAAATGCTATTGAGTTGGTTCTGACTCATAGCAACCCTGTATAGGGTTTCTGAGAAGCAGTTGGCAGGTTTGTCCTTGTGGTTAGCAGTCCAGTGCTTATCCTTCAAAATATTATATATGTGCCAGGCATGTTCTTATCACTCTATGCATATTAATTCATTGCCTCTACACAACAGGTAGTTTTATCCCATTTTTAAGATTGGGGAAACTGAAACAAATAAAAGCTAAATAACTTGCTCAAGGTCTAACATCCAGTAGGTTGTGGGGCCAGGAGTCAAACCTGAGCTTCTCACCCAGAATGGATCCTCTTAACGACTCTTTGATCTCTCTTTCTCTAGATATAGGTAAAGAACCCTGATGGTTCAGCAGTTACGTGCTCAGCTGCTAACCAAAATGTTGGCAGTTTAAACCCACCCAGCAGTTCTCTGGGAGAAAGATCTGGTGGTCTACTTTACTAAGATTCTAGATAGGAAAACCCTATGGGGGCAGTTCTACTCTGTCACATGGGGTCATTATGAATTGGAATTCACTAGACAGCACCTAACAAGAACAACTATAACTCGATAGGTAGATAGTAAATATATATTTATACTGTCTGTATGCCGAATGAAATCTCAAAAATATATCCCCACCATTTTAAAAATCTCATAAACATAATTTTAGTGGCAGGTAGGTATTGCAAACTGCTTTCATCATTCCTTTACTGTGATGCATACCTATTGTTTCCAGTTTTCCCTGTCATAGACAGTGCTTTCATGTAGCAAATCCCTTTCCTTTGCTAGACCAGACTTGGGCATTCAATGCCTGTGAACCATCCCCTTCAGTTCTCCTTGTTCCTCTTCTGCCTGACTTTTATCCTTGTAAGAATTAGGTTATGGCACTAGGATCTGGTTTAGCATCCCCCACTTCTCACTCAGGCAGAACCAACAGGGGATGCTGCCTCTGCTGCTACATGTGTAGGTTTGAGGACAGAGATAGGTTTCCACTGGTACCTTCTAGAAAGATAGTGTTCTAAGGCAGCAGGAATGAGCCAAGAATGTGGATTCCTCCCTCCACTCTGTAACTTCTGGTACTTTGGAGTTCTGAAACTTCTGGGTAATCTCTTGCTGATAGGACATCAGGTAAAATAACTCTTTGGCTCTTTGACTTTTGTCTCAACAGTAGATTTTTGTGGGGGAGCAGGTGTGGACTCAAGTCATCTTTTATTTTTTTTAAATTTTTATTGTGGTAAACATATGTAACAACTTTTGCGATTTCAACATTTTTACATGTATGATTCAGTACTGATCAGTTTCATCATGTTCAACCATCATCGCGATGCGTTTTCAAACCATGGCACCATTGAAGGTAAAGAAAAGACTGTAGCCCTAAGAAAAAAACAAACAAAGTGTACATGGATTGTGCTCCTGATGATCTCTTTTCCTTTTTGTTGTTTTCCTTTTCATTCGTGATTTGATCAAGATTCCTGGAGGACTGATTTGAAAGATTCAGTTGCAACAGGAATGTATAGAAAGAGCTGAACAAGAGAAAAAAAATCTTTCTTGAAGATTCCTATAGTAATAGAAATGATTTCAATTACAAAAAAATTCAGAATCTGCAATTTGTGATGCTCAAGGGACTTTTTGGTTGGGATATATTTTGTGGTATTCAAGCTTGGTTACTTTAAACAACACATGCTTTTGGAGGCCAACTCTGCAGGGTTTGAATTTGACCTTCTTGCCTCATGATTCCTCAGGAGACAGGTCGGGCTGCCCAGCTGACCATTTCCTGTTGCCAAGCCAGTTTTCTTCTCATGACCCTTTGTTCTCTGCATAAGTGTATGTGGTTCCACTCCAAGTACAGGAACTTTCATGTTGTTTAAAAAAAATCAGTTTTAACTGCTGGTGGTTAGCCTGACATTGGTATGTACCTGCGAGGAGAACACTCTGACCTAGCAAAACACTTCAGTGCTAAGAAGACGTAAAATTGTGGTGTTTGCCATCTGACCCAACAGGAACCCTGGGCAGATGGAGCTCCACTTGGAAGGTCTACTGTAGAATAATTATTGTGCTTATTTTGCTCTATTTTTTTTGGTTGTTGTTGCAGCCTAGGCGCAGACACCAGCTTTGAAGCCTTTCCCCTGGCAGGCTTGGCTGTGCTCCTCCCCTGGGCAGGGGCTGGGGAGCATGGTGTCAGGCCGACCTGAGGCTCAGCTCTGTGCACACGAGGGGCAATCAGTGCTCCTAACACATCCTCCCGCCTGGAGGCTCTGTGGCAGATCAAAGGCACAGCCCCTCGGAGGAGGGAGTCTCTACAAACTTTCGGAAGTTGCTGGATTTAGACGGCTCTTGGCTGGTTTATGGGCTGCCTGAAATGAACAGCTTTTTGTAAGGTATGGTGTATTTGACTTTGGGAGTGAAGCATTGTTTTAGAGGTTGGAGAGGTTTATGTTCGCTTTTCATTTATTTATTAAAAGGTAGCATTGGCCTGTGTTAAGATGCATAATGGCAGAGTGCTAGCCTTTAATATGATACCAAACCGTACCCAACTCACTGCTGTCATTGGATTCAGACAGACTCATAGTACTACTCTATAGTACAGAGTAGAACTGCCCCAGAGGGCTTCCAAGACTGAGTCCTGATGTGGTGCTGTTGGACAAGCACTGGACTGCTACCGCTGGTCGGTGTTTCAAACCCACCAATTGCTCCTTGGAAACCCTATACAACTGTGAGTTGGAACCACCTAGATGGCACTTAACAACAACAATAGCAACAACATTAACTGAAGCAGACTGCTGCATCTTTCTCCTTATGGACTGGATGGTGGGTTTGAACCACTGATGTTGCTTTCAGTTAGCAGTCAAAGATTTTAACCACTGTCCCACCAGGGCTGCAGGGGAGCAATAAAATGTGAGCAGTTCACTTAATGAATTCAGTTTCTTGTTCATATTGTTTGAAATAATTTCTAAAGGGGTTGCAAGTAATTGTTTTTTGTACACTGTGGACACTATAACAGTAGTAATTATTGTGATAAGTGATACACTGAAGAAATTTAAGACACTTTTTGGACCCTGCCCGATTGGTTCTGGAGAGAAGTTTTTGTGTTGGGTTTGTTTTTGGCCTCTTAAATCTCCCCTGGCGTTATTCCACAGGTGCTTTCTGTCCCATTCAGTTCTCACTGTGACAGAAGGCGGCACAACTTACTGCTTTGCAGTTCCACTCAAGAGAGTTTAAAGACATTCTCAAAAGAAACACTCTCTTGACATTCTGTGAACAGATGTCTGAACAGCATCTATGGTTGTACTGAGGCTGCAGGGGCAAGGGAGTCTCAGTTGGAGAGACAAGGAGATTAGATAGAAGTCAAACCTCTCAGCTTTGCTTTTCTTCCTTAAATAACACCTGTGAAGTTTATGAGTCCCTCTAGAGAAAATCAGAGAAATCTACATCAGAATGCCCTGTTTCCTGCCAGGAGGACTGTCAAAGAGTTTATAGGATACCATTCTGCAGAGTTAATGCATTTATTGCCATATCATATATTCGGGGCTGACTATTCCTAAATGATTAAAGTGACATAGTTCCCATTTTCCATATGAGGAGGACCTCAATGTGCTGCTGGAGATTAAAGAGTGAGACTGAAAATGCAGCTTTGAGAGGACTGCATTGGGATTTGTTTACTTTTCTAAAACTTTAGACTCACAAGTAAATCTATACTTGTGTGTTGGTTGAAAAATTGATAGAGTTAGAAATTTGCCATAGAGATGCTGGAAGGGGAAGAAATGGGGGTCACTGTCAGCTCAGGTCTGAACTGGAGTTCCGGTGTTCTCTTAAGCCTTTGGGAATTGGGCTGTGTTGCCATGGCTGGTCAGTTTTTGTGATCTTTATGTGAGGTCCTATAAGATCCAGGTCAGTGAAGATTCTGTTCCCAGAAGGATGCATAGAGCATGAGGATGGAGGATCTAAGGGCTAGAGACATGTTTCGTATAAGATTCAGAATGGATGAAAATAGGCAAAAAAGGCAGGAAGTCACTGAAAGGTTTTCTATTGTGTGCACTTGACCCCTCGTCTTTGACTTCAAAGCAGAGTCTCTTTTTTGCCAGGATCACTTCTTGAGGGAAAGGAAAGAGGAAGCAGAGGACAAAGAAGCTGGAAGCAAAGTTAAGTGTGTATCAGACTAAGTGTGTATCCATCAGGGGAGCTAAGTGGATGTTTCTTGAGTGAACGAATGATAAGCAAAGGGATTGAGGATTCTAAACACTCTCTATGCTAAGCTTATAAACTTGCTCCTTAGATTTAGTGTTAACTTTTATTTTCTGTGTTTGATAACACCAACAACATATTGTTTCTCCACACATGTCTTCTTTTATATCCTTTTATTTGAAATATATTTATTCTAAATATACTGTAATATTTTTCTAAAAGTCTTCTTTAGTAAGTCTAAGTCATTTCTCCCAAACATAATCAGCCTTGCTTAAACTCCCTTAGTGGCTCTACAGGGTCAATTCGCTCACAGGGTTTATGAGGCTTTCCATGTCTGACCTGCCTGCGTGCTACCCTCATACATCCTGCTCTTCAGTGTATGCTTTATGCTTCAGCCATGTGGAACAATCACATAGTAGGATTTCACTCCTGCGTCAAGCCTGGTGCTCTGCAAACCTTCTGTATGGAATGCCTTTTCTTCATTCCAGCTGGCAACCTATGATCATTCAAGATTAGTTTATCCTTGAGACCTTCCGAGACAGACCTGAGATGCAATTTTTCTCTTGTCTTTGTGCCCTTAGAAGCTACCTTTTTTCATGTACACCTACTAAGGTAACTATCCTACTATAATTTACATTACATTGCTTACCTGAACTTCTTGATAACTGTGAAGTTCTTACAGTTAGGGATTATATCTGTTTCACTTTCATCCTTACTTCTGCAAGGAAATATTTCTGCCGTGTATCAAATTGATCATTATGCTAGAATAGGAAAGTTCTAGGTTTCCTACAGAAGAGGCACAGAACAGGTCAACAGTTGCTGATTTGTGCCTTGAAGCAGACTCAGATATAAGAACTTGGACCCTGAAACTGTTGAAGGCTTCCCTCTGCATCTTTTCTTAGAGCCTGAGGTGGTCTTGGGTAGACCAGGATCTCTAGTAGACTGGAATAATTCTTACAGCAAATGGCCATTCCTTGCTGGATCAGCTCTCCATGAGAAACTGTGCTGGCCTCCATGGTGAATGCAGACATGAGTGAGTGTAGTTGGTGCAGTCACCAGCTCAAACCCCAGGGAAGGTGAGAGGTAGGCATATATAACATTCACTGTGGTCCTAGGTAGAATAAACCCATCTCCTAGTGGAGGTGTGAGCAAAGTACTGTTGGCGTGGAAGGAAGACAGAAGAGGGAGTGATTCATTTTGGCTTACGTGTATGTAAGCATAAGGAAGGAAGAACAGGCCCAAACCTGCCCGATGAGCAGCAGAGTGCTCACCAGGAAGGGATCAAAGGAGGCATCTTGTACTTTGATGCTGTTAGAAAGAGCCCCCTCTCCCCTCCAACCTGAGTTAAATTGGAACAGAAAAAATAAGTTGAGTATGGCACATAACAACACAACAAGCCATACCTGGGGTGGCGGGACTTTAGTTAATATGTTTCTTGGAACTATAAAAATGATTGCCTCGGGGTGGCATACTGCTAGCCACAGGGCTAAATTACAACCTCAGATTTGTTTATTTGGTGCTTTAAATTCTGAATCTGAATACTGTCAGACAGGACCCAGGCTCCATTTCTTGACAGCCTTCATCACTCCTCTTCAGGAGTTATTTCCTGGAGGGGCCTGAAGTCTGCCAGGCGCCATGGTAAAGAAAGAGGTGAGTAAAATAGTTCCTGCTGTCTAGGAGTCTCACGTTTGGTTATGGGGAGGAAGAAGAGATAACGTATGTGGAAACACATCAATTGGTGGACTCCTAAGGAAGAAGCCAGAAGTTCAATTATTTTATTATTTCTGTAGTAGAAATAGATACCTCATTTAGTTCTTATTGTAAAGCCCCCTCCCCTTTTTTTTCAAATGAGGAAAGAGGTTCAGAGAGGTTAGCTAACTTGCTTAATGTCATACATCTTGAAATAAGCAGTGCCTTCAATCAAGCACCTGCTTGTCTTATTCCAAAGCCTATGCTTTTACCACTGTAGCAGGCAAGGCTCAAGTTTGAAAATTTTTGAAGTTGGTAAAGTTTTCTGTTTCTGAGATGTTTATGATTTCCAAACTGGAAGGGAGAAGCCCTGGTGGTGCAGTGGTTAAGCACTTAGCTGCTAATCAAAAACGTCAGTGGTTCGAACCCATCAGCTACTTCAGTAAAGATTGTATAGCTTTGGAAATCTTCTGGGCATGCTCCTCTGTCAAGTCGGACCCTGTATAGTGTTTCCAAGGAGCAGCTGGTGGATTTGAACTTATGATTAGCAGTACTTATCCTACAGTACCACACCAGGACTTCCTACTTTGTCTTGCAGGGTCCCTAGGAGTTGGAATTGACTCCATGGCAACAGGTTTGGTTTTTGGTTTAATCTTACAGGATCTGTCAGGCTCTCTATGAGTCCTGCTGGTTTTGATCTAATTGGCCATCTTGACTGAGAATGCAAGAGTGTATTCTCAACATGTCATGGGCTTTAGTCACCATGTGTTGGTGGACTGAATGTTTTGGAGACAACAGGATATTGGCGGCTGTCCACAAATCAATTGAGACCTCTCTGGGCTTTGGGGAGAGGGAAAGAGAGCTGAATCTGGGCAACAGACATAGGCCGTGGTTTTATTTTGAGAAGTGTGTGCACCCAGGGATACATAGAACTGAGTGTTATCTTAGGAGGTGAGCTCCCGCCCATTCTGGGATCTAATAACTGTTGTTGACAGATTGGAGCCCTGGGCTTAGTTAGACAGAGGTGACTCATTACTTGACTGATATAAGGTAAAGTGAAAGGAGCTCAAAAACAAACAGGAAAAGAATTGTGTGCCTCAGATTTTAGTTGGACATACAACTCTTCAAGTAAAGTGTCAGTGGACCTTTTAAGATAAATGGATTTTCTGCCTATTCGGCAAACCCTTTTGGTATTGTATTCTTAAAAAAAGAAAGAAAGAAAGAAAAAGGAAAAAGTCATTTCAAGGTGAGGCTGGAGTGAGACTATTTTTCTTTTAATTGGCTGGAGTTGGAATCTCCTGCTTTAATCCCCAGGGAAGGGCCCTGTGGTACTAAAGGGGCAGGCAGGTCGACACTGTCCAGGCCTGCATCAGCAGGCCCAGGACCAGCTGGGCTCCGGAGTGACTGTTTATTTGTTTTGCTGCCTCTTGAGACAGCAGTGAGCCCGAGCACTTTCCTCCTTGCAGCAGAGGGGTCTCAGGCAGCATTCTTAGAATGCCCTCGGGTTTCTTTGTCTGGTTAGAAATGTGTGATTTTTAAGTGGGGCTTTTCATTTACTGAGTGTTCATTTTCTTGCCATGGCAGCCCTTCCTTAGGTTTCGACAGTATTTGTTAAAGAAACTGAGGCGATCCTCTTTCTACAACCAAAAGTTGTAGCATGGCTAGACCTGTGAATATCGTTTTTAAAAAGCAACTTCAGGAGACTCTCCCTTTTCTGAAGTCATGACCTTTATTGAAAGCAAAGATTCTTATGTTTAGGGAACATCATTGGGAATTCGAAAGTTACCCAAAATGTGTGACTTTGCACATGTCACTGAATCTTGCCAGGTCTTCCCTAATATGTAAATTGAGGATTGCACTACCTATGTTGTAGGATTGTAACCGTAGATGTAAGCCACTGAGAAAAGTTCTGCATAAAATATCCCTAATAAATGGTATCTGTTAGTTTGCATATTACTTAAAATAGTCTCAGGATTTATTTTGCTAAAGAAAAAAACAAAGATCAGATGACAATAAATAGTTTAAATCCCAGATTCAGACTCTTCATCTGCAAAATTAAGATACTATTTTTGTCATAGTGCTCTTGAGGAAGATTTTTTGACACATTGCAGATGCTCAATGAGTCTGGTTTTTTTTTAAATTCTTTCATGGAACTCAAACTTAGGACTTGTTTCTGTTTTTGTCTCTTTAACTAGCTGTCTGTTAATGGGACTTCAGAAAGTTCATAGAAAAATGGAAATAAAACACAATGGAATTTTTCAACAAACTTAAAAAAATTTTTTATAGTGAATTAATTGAAGGTTTACAGAGCAGATCATTAGTTTTACATTCAACAAATCATATACATTACAGTGATTGCAATCTAATCTTTACATACCATCAGTTAAAAACATTTAACTCTTGCGTTCCTGTGTTTCTTGCTACCTGATAGTTTGTTACTTGCCAACCTCCCTCTTGTTGTTTACTGCCTGACCCCATCACTGCTGCTAATGTGTGTCTGCCTTCTAGACCGTGAATAATTTTTCTCTCCCCATTTCTCCCCCCACCCCACTACCATCATAGACTGTTTCTTGCAAGAAAACCTTTTCATAACTTTTTACAACAGTGGTCTCCTACAATATTTTTCTTTTTGTGATTGATTCATTTCACTCAGCATAATGTCCTCTAGGTTCATCCATGTGGTAAGGTGTTTTGCAGATTCATCGTTATTCTTCATCGTTGCATAGTCTTCTATTATGTGTATGTACCAAAGTTTGTTGAACCATTCTTCTGTTGATGGCCATTTTGGCTGTCTCCATTTTTTGCTACTATGAATAGTGCTGCAGCGAAGATGGGTGTGCTTATATCTATTCATGTCATGGCTCTTATATCTATTTGAGGCTGTATACCAAGTAGAAGGGTTTCTGGTTCTTACTACTTACAATTAATATATTTACACCTTTTTGAGAAAGTACCATACTATTTTCCACAGTGGCTGTGCCATTGTACAGTCCCACCAGCATTATAGGAGGGTCTCAGATCTCACTCTCTCCACACCCTTACCAGCATTTATTGTTATTGTTATTTTATTTTTTGGAACTTTGCTATTAATGCTGGAGCAAGATGATATCTCATTGTTTTGATTTGCGTCTCTTAAATGGCTTATGATCATGAGCATTTCTTCATTTGTTTGTTGGCTGCTTGAATGTCTTCTTTGGAGATCCATGAACTTTATGAAGTCCCTTCATGTATATATCTATAAAGAAATATATAGGTATATCTACAGATATTCATGAACTTTGGACATGTTATCAGGAGGAATCAGTCCCTGGAAAAGGATACCATGCTTGGGAGAGTGAAAAGGAGAAAGACCCCTAATGAGATGGATTGACACAATGGCTGCAGTAAGAGATTTAAAAATAACAATAATTGTGTGGATTTGCAGAACCAGGCACTGTTTTATTCGGTTGTGCATAGGGTTGCTATGAGTTGGACCTGACTCTGAAACATTAACAACAACAATATCATCTATACGTAGGTATACACACACATACATATAAACAAACACACACACACACACATATATATATGTATTTGTTTATTGATTTATAAATTATATATATAAACTATAGTATCTACTTACTAAGGAGCATTGGTGATGCTGTAGATAGGCACTGGACTGTTAACCACAAAGTTGCTCTTTGGGAGAAAGATAAGGCTGTCTGGTTTCATAAGGATATACAGCCTTGAAATATACAGAGTCTCTATGAGTCAAAATTGGCTCAGTGACAGTGGGTGGATGAGAGGGCTTCAAAAAGTTCATGGAAAAATTCCATTTTCTACAAACTTTTTGAAGCTCCTTTGTATATTACTTACTTTATGAAACACATATTGAAAAACAAAGCTATTAGAGAAAATAAATATAAACAAGTTTTGATAGTTTGTTACTTGTACTCGCTTTAGATACAGTGCTTTAATACGTAAGTATTGTAATAAGGATAGTATCAACTCTGCCACACGCTTCGGTGGGTATAGGTAGAACCCATTGTAACTAATTAGAGGATTTCATTAGCTTCCTGAATAATTAAGAGAACACTTAGACTCTGGGAAAATTGAGTTTTTGAAGCATATGCATACTTCCTTTCTTCAGGCTGACTTTTCAGCTCTCGTCTGATAAAGTTAGAGGAATGTGGCATAGCTTTCTATAAAATTGGGAAATTCTTGTTACTACTAGAAAATGTACTAGAAGGTGATGGGAATACAGGTTAATAATCCTTAAAATGAAGGTGTCTCAGAGTTTCATATTCTATTACTTTAAATTTAACACTATTTTTCATAGAAGGAATTCTTTGGAGCTCTCCTTTCTGTGTCCTTAGACATGTCTCTCAACCCTCCTGAGCCATCATTTCTTAGTTTCTTCACATATCAAGTAAGGATAGATGTAGGAATAAAACAAATTAGCAGATAGGGTTGTTACCAGGATGAAATTACATAATGCTTTATTGTTGTAGTTAAGTGCTGTAGAGTCAGTTCTAACTCATAGAGACCCTGTGTATGATTTGTGAGGAGCAACAAATGAGCTTGAGCCACCGATATGGAGATAGTTCCCAGGAAAGGAGCTTGGTGATGCTGCTTTGGCTGCTCAGAGTGCTTGGTGTCTCTTTAACAGCTTGCTGTTAAACAAGTGCTAAACCCACTTTTTGCCTTTTTTCATAAAATCAAAAAATTTTCTTCATATGAGGGGCTCAAAAAGTTCACTGAAAAAAATGGAATATAAAAATAATGAAAAATTTCACCAAATTTTTTGAAGCCCCCTAATATTTTTTTCAATAATTGGATCAATAAATAACATCATGATAATGGAGAAAAGATTAAAATTCCCAAAACTTCATTTTACTTGGATCTACTCTGGTAGCGTAGTGGTTACAAATCGGGCTGCGAACCTTAAGGTCAGCAGTTAGTGGGAAAAAGATGAGGCTTTCTGCTCCTGTAAAGATTTACAGCCTCGGAAACCCTGTACAGGGTCACTATGAGTTGGAACCAACTCCACGGCACGTAACAACAATAAATTAAGTCCTAGTGTGGCGCTGTGGGTTAATGTGCCAGACTGCAAAGCAGTTTGAACTGCAAGGTCGGTGGTTCAAGCTCACCAGCTGCTTCTCGGAAATCCTGTACAGGGTCGCTATGGGTCAGAATTGACTCGATGGCACTTAACAACAGCCACAATTATCAACACTCAAAGAAGGAGCAGTCAAGAAATCAAACAACGTTCTGTATTTAGGTCTGCTACATAAAACCTCTTTGGAGTAATCAAGAGTTAAGAGGTCACTTTGAGGACTAAGGTGTACCTCACCCAAGCCATAGCTTCTTCAATAGACTCATGTGTACATGAAAGTTGGGCAATGTATAACAAAGACTGTAGAAAAATTAATGCATTAGAGTTATGGTGTTGGAGAAGAATATTAAAAGTACCATGCACTGCCAGGAGAACAAACAAATTTATGCTGGAAAAAGTACAGCCAGAATGTTCCTTAGAAGCCAGGAGATATTATCAGGAGGGACAAGTCCCTGGAGAAGGACGTGATGCTTGGTAAAGTACAGGGTCAGTAAAAAAAAAAAAAAAAAAAAGGAAACCTCACAACAACATGGATTGGTATAGTGGTAGCTGCAATGGGCTGAAGTGTAACAAAAATTGTGAGAATGGTGTAACACTGGTCCGTGCTTCATTCTGTTATGCATAGGGTTGCTTTGAGTCGAAACTGACTCAAAGGGACCTAAAATCAACAACAAATGTAAGTTTTTTGTAAAAAACAAAGTGGCTTAGGGCGAACTTTTGAAAAAGCCAGGTATACCTGCATACCAAATAATGAAATAGCTCTCCCCAGCCCTTGTTTGCCATTTGATTCCCTAAGATGCTGACATTCAGGCTTAAGGATAGGCAGACATACAAAACTGAAGAGTACCACCCAAGATGAGAGGCCCACATAGAGCACCTCCTGAGAGGCCCACCAGGAAACCTAGCTCATTCTGTATCCCAACTCTTAAAACAAACAGGTATCTAAAAATTACCAGCATCATGAAGACCTTTGGGGAAAATCTTTAACCAAAAATGTAGAGCCCAAAAGAAACAGTAGATAAAATAGAGCAAACAAAACCTGGGAAAGAAAAACGCCTACCACAATTAATATCTTCAGAGGGATACTGCATATACAAATTAAGAAAAGAATATTCTAAAAAATGAAGATTCAGGAAACAGGAATGAACTCTTATAAACTATTAAAATGATAACAGAAATTTAAATTTTAGTAGAAGGCAGAGTTAAAAACACAGAAGAGAGAAAAGCTAAGAAAGTCCGAGAATCTATGAAGTCCAAGAGAGTTCCAGGAAGAAAGAGCAAAGAAAAAGGAGGAAATCGTATTTCCAAGGAAATCTATATATTTTTTCAAAATTGAAGAACAAAAAATCTCCACACTAAAAGGTTCTACCAAGTGTCCAGCACAATAAATAAAAATTGATACACATCGCCATGAAATTTTAAAACACCAGATAAAAACAGAGGATACCAAGAAGATTCGTTGAAAAAGAAAACAGATAAAAAAAAAAAAAGCCAGGTCAGATTCAAGAACTTAAAATAATCAGAAAGGCTTTGAATTGCTCAACAGCAATTCTGAAAACGGGATGAAAATGAAATAATACCTTCTAAATTCTGAGGGAAGATGATTTCCTACTTAGAATCAACCTTACAACCAAAATAACAAAAAGTGAGTGTAAATAAAACCATCTGCAAAAATGCAAGATCTAAAAAACAAAACAAAAATGCCCAAATTTTATTTCTCAAAGAGCTACTTTAGAATGGAATCAATTAACAAATGCAAAGACTTGGGACCCAAGACAGGGGATCCAGCACAGGCTAGAGGTGAAGAGAATTTCTAAGGTAATGATGACCACAGGAGGCTATATCCATATTAGAGCAGGGGCACCGAGGCTCCAAGGACATTTCCAAGGAGAAAACAATTTATCAGGTTTGAATGCCTGATGTGTTAAACTATACAGAAACACGTTCTGCAAATTCTGTCAGAATATGGGGAGGAATTATTAGATTCATAAGAATGTAAGTAAACAATTAAATGAGAGTAGTTTTAAGAAAAATAGGTAGTTGTACAAGAATAGAAAATTTAATCATAGTGTAGTGTGGCGCTGTGGGTTAATGTGCTAGACTACAAAGTCAGTTTGAACTGCAAGGATGGTGGTTCAAGCTCACCAGTTGCTCCTTGGAAACCCTCTACAGGGTTGCTATGGGTTGGAACCGACTTGATGGCACTTAACAACAACAACAATATACCATATATATCATTATATGACATTATATCATAGTCAATGCTAGTGCCGATTCAACCAAAGTTTATGATATAAAGTGTTAGAAGGATGAGGAATGTATGCATGTAAGGATATCGGGTACCGATTGGAGGAATGAATAAATTCTCATATTCCACAGTGAGTGTCAATAGATTGCCTAGAAATAAGCAGGAAATGACAGCACAAATATATTAATTAGAAATAGTTCAATTCTAGAAGAGAAAAAACCTAAAAGAGTTAAAAAGTGGTTACCTCTAATGGAACAGGAAATGGGGTGGATCACATAGGAGAAAAGATTGCTGGGTTTTTTGTTTTCAAACTTACAATATGATATCACTTTTTAGACTGTGCATACTTTTACTTATTAAAAGCTGAGGGTTGCATCTAAAAATAAATGAAATTAAGTTATAAAAATAGAACACTAAATATTGCAGAATCTCAGTAGAATAGCAACTGAACACCATAGTAGACGAAAGATTAACATCAAAGGGAGGATACTCTATTAAGCATTTTATAAGCATTATGTAGGAGTCCTGGTGTGGAGCTGTGGGTTAATGCGCTGGACTGCAAAGTCTGTTTGAACTGCATGGTTGGCGGTTCAAGCTCACCAGCCACCCTTTGGAAACTCTATACAGGGTCGCTATGGGTCAGAACTGACTCGACAGCACTTAACAACAGCAACACTCTATACGCACTATTTCTACTTTGCATAGCCCCCCTTGTATTTATCATATAATTCCTGCTTTTAATGTGTATTTAGTAGTATTATCAGTTTTATATGTGGTTTGGTCTGGTTAGATTTTTGGGGCCTGGGAACACTCAGAATTTTTTCCCATATGGGCTAATGTTAATTCTTCTTTGCTTTACACTATTTCGGCTTACAAAAGCTTTCATAAGATTTCTCTAGTTTTGAATGTTGTTAAATGCCGTTGAGTTGGTTCTGACTCATAAGGACCCTGTATAGTATTTCTGAGGAGTGGCTGGTGAGTTTGAACCACTGACCTGTGGTTCAAATCCACCTTGTGGTCCAGTGCTTATACTACAGCACCCCACCAGAACTCTATTTTTTGTTGTTTTGTTTTTAATGTTTTATTGTGAATTATGTGATAGTTTACTTGGCAGAACATTAGAACAGTAGTTTTACATTCACCCTATCATATATCGTTTCATTGCCATGGTTACAATCCCCTCCATGCATCATCAACCAACCAAAGGGTACACCCCGCAAGCATGCCCCCTGGTCGTCAGCACACATCTCTTCTCCCTCTCTGGGTCTGAAGTCTCCAGCTGCTCCATCTCTGCCCCCATCTCTGGTGTCACTGCTTCTCTGGGTAGGGTCCTGCTCTCCGCTCTTCTCCCTTGAGGGCAGGACTCTACTTTTGAATAGTGGGGGGACACCTGAGGTAATTCTCCCATTTTCAGCCCTGTATCTCATACCTGCTAACCAGTGCCCCAGAGTCCAGATCTTCTCTAGCTTAATTTATCCAGACTGAACTTCTGGGATTTGTCAGATGGGAACTGGGCTGCTTGGGGGGGAAGAAGGAGTCCTCATGTTTTACCTCAATGATTACTCTGGTCTTAAAAGCTCCTGTTGCCTTCAGTTCTTAAACTTTTTTGTGAGTTCTAACCATTGTAGATTTGATTGGTTTGCTTGACTGAAGAAGCCTTACCCTACTAGGGAACTGGGCGTTAATCCTTTTTAAGTCAGTTACCACTTCTGCTTTGCAGCTTCTAAATTTTTTTGGCAGTTCTTATCTGCTGTTAATTTTCTTTCCTGTCACTTTGTGTGTTTATACCTATTTACTATTACTCGCTGACATTTTCATGGAAATTTGGAAATTTGGAGAGAGTATAGTGTATGCATTCAATCTGTCCCATTTTGCCAGAAGCCTTCTCGTCTTCCTTTGTCCCTATATCCAATAGTTTTTTTTTTTTTTTTTATCCTTCTTGAAGCTTCTACCCTGCACTTACTCTAATTGAACTTCAACTCTACCTAAAGATGATTTTCCATCTAACCCTGCCCTCTAAGTGACACAGTTTGATTTACAGGCACCATGGGAAGAGAATGGCTTGGATCAACAAGTGTCATCAAACACTTGTTGCGATAACTCACTTAGGCAACTAAACTCATCTGGGGTCAGTCGGCTTGATCTGGTCAAATCCTTAGGTGGTTCTGAGGTCAGACAGGGCAGTGGAAGTTAAGCAGTGATTTCGGAATTTGAGCTGACATAGGGTTATGTTTGAGATTGATTTGGTGAAGTAGAGCCACACTTAATTACTTCTGAGGCCCACCAGTCAGCCAGCCACATCCTGATGTACAAAGCTTTCAAGCAACCTGTGGGCCCCCATCTTAAAAAGAGGCCAACATCTGAAGGCTCAATTGAAACCACCACCTACAGATCTGGCCCCCAGGTCTTCGCTCCAATTTTATCACAAATAGCTCTCTCAGACTAGCTTGCTGACAACAGCATGCGTATCACTGAAAATACCTGTTCCTAAAGCCTCTGAGGCTATTTGCTGCCTATTAAAAAGTTATAATTTCTACCCTCAGTTTTGATTTTTCTTTCACATTGTCATCTTGTAAATTATTTTTTACTATTCAAATGAACTTTCCTTCTTTTTCTAGAATATGTCTATTCTCTTCAAGAATTCATCCCGTTGCATTCTCCTGTCAAATGCTATTCCCAATCTATTTGCCAAAAATATCTTACTCCTTTTTGACCCACTTCAAGTACCAGCCCCTGTTGACCTCTGAAGTTCTCACTGATGACATGCATCATGCACCAGCCTTGGGAGAAATTGGTCAGGGCTTTGAAATGCAGGCCATGGAATATGATGTCAGGGCCTGTGGGGAGCCGTCACAAGAGCTCAGGAAACACAGCAGAACAGTGCATGGGCGGCCAGTGCTGAGTGCTGAAACAGGGAGAGAAACACCAGCCAAGGAAGTCTTTCTGTGTTGCCTTCATTGCGTGAAGTGTTTTTGATGATTAAAGTGTTAGTGTTTGACCCTGTCCTAGACCCTCCTCTGTTTAGGTCCTTAGTTTCCCATTTGTCAAGTGTGGGACTCTAACTCACCAAAGAGCATACCGCCCTTTTGACCCCAAACCTCACCTAGGGAGGTGGTACCTTTGCAACCAGGTCTGTTTCTAAGACAGCGAACTGCCATGCTTATGTAGAAGTCCAATGTATAAAAAGGTACTTAAGTGTAGTCCAATAGGGATACAACATTTGAGTTTACTATCCTCAATGCTGCTTTCCTCTTCTTATTTACCAGTATTTATTTATCATTGCGATTTTAAATGCATCATTAGATAGACAGGGTGGTCTATATTTACTCTGTTAATATTTGCTGATAGACTTTAAAAGTTATGTAAAATGATTTAAACTTTAAATAGACTTTAAAATGTTTGCTTATGGTGGTAAGATTAAATTTCCATTAAAAATAATTGTATTCATTTTTGTTGTTGAAAATATACATAGCAGAACTTAAACCAATTCAACAATTTCTTCGTATACAATTCAGTGACATGGATGACATTCTTTAGGTTGCGGAACAATGCTTACACTCCTTTTCAGAATTGTTCTTCCCCTAGTAACATAAACTTGTTGTTGTTGTTAAGTGCCGTCGAGTCGGTTCCGACCCATAAAGACCCTGAACAGGGTTTCCGAGGCTGTAAATCTTTAGGGGAGCAGATAGCCTCATCTTTCTTCCGCGGAACCGCTGGTAGTTTTGAACTGCTGACCTTGTATCGCAGCTCGATTCGTAACTACTACACTACCGGAGTTCCTTTACTGGCCCTTAAACTTTCTATCAAACCAGTTGTCAGTTTGAACCCTGTAGATAGTTCTTTAAAAGAACACAATGCTCAAGGCAGACATTCTTTACTAAGTAAAAACTTCCTTTCCTTTAATTTTTTTAGTGTGAAAAATTCTTTCTGCCTCTCTTCTCTGTCCCTTCCTCCTTTAGCGCCTACTTCATTCCTTTCAACAAGAGCTCCTTTAGGTTATTATGTTCAGGAACTGGATTTGCTATCTTTTAAATGGCCTTCTTAACATGCCCTTCACCAGGGTGCCTCACATAGTAGAGAAGGACACACACTCAGTGCCTTGCTTACGACGGTTGGACAACAAATGTTAGTTTTCTTTCTAGGTTGTAGGACCCCTGGCAGCACAGTGGATTAAACACTTGGCTGCAACTCAAAAGATGAGCAGTTTGAATCTAACCATCTAACTCCTTGGGACCAAGATGCAGCAATATGTTTTCATAAAGATTTACAGCCTTGGAAACCCAGTTGGCAGTTCTACTCTGTCCTATAGGGTCTCTGTTAGAGTTGACTCAGTGGCAGTGAGTTTGGGTTTGGATATTAGGCTGTTATCAGCTTTGTCTGGTGGAATCCTCTGGGCTCCCGGTGCTAATTAGCCACCAGGTAAGGTGAACAGGCTGCCCTGATTGGTTTCCTCCAGGCCTAATGCCTGATCTGCAGGATCTTCATATAAAATGACCTGATAGAAGATTTCTTTAAATTCCTGAGACAAAAATGCTATACAAATAGGAGGCACTTGTGATGTTATTAATTGGCAACAATTTAAAATGGACCACCCTGAATTGAGCATAATGCAAGTGTCCCCAAATGTGACTAGTATTGCCTCCTTCATGTCTTGAAGTATGCGGCAAGTCAGAAAAGAAGGCAGACAAGAGGGCCCTGGAGCCTCTTCTGACTCAGGCTATTAGGTTGCTCCAGCAGCTGACCTCTCCCTTTCAGAAGCCCTTTCTTATTGTTGGGGCTAATTCTTGAAGCAATCCTCCCAACAGCTCATTTCCCCAGGCTGTAAGCAGAAGCTGACCAAGGGGCCCTGTGGTCAGGAGTTATTGCCACAAGCAGGAAGTGTTTAATGGTTTCCATTTACTTTTAGTTGGAAGAGGAGAAACTGACCCTTCCTTACAATAGAAGCAGAAAATCCAGGAGACTACACCAGTTCATTTTACCTTCAGGAGGAAGCCAGCGCTCCTTAAAGGCACCAGTGGTAACATCTTGAAATTGTTCTGGCAGCAATAGAACAAGGACAAGAGGGATTTATTACATAAATCTTGAGTCAAAGTGCTGTGTGAGGTTTTGCCTGACCTTTGAAGCCTGTCTCATAACCAGTTTGTGTACATCATTGTTGGTGATGTTTCATAAATAATTTTGAGATTATTTCATAAATAATCTCATGATTATTTCAGTGCTATCTTGATACTTTTTTTTTCCTCTCTAACCAAATGCTACTATAAAAATAGAATCATAGACATGAAAGATAGCAAGAATATGGAAGAATTGAGTAATTTAATATATCATCTATTGCTCTCCTTTCATCCCTTGAACAAACTGTTGTCAGTTTGATCATATAGATAATTCGTTCAAAGAGTACAATGCTGAAGGCAGACATGCTTTACTAAGTAAGAAAAAACTTTGTTTTGTTGAAGTGTATAAGTTTTTCTTTCTCTTTTCTCTTCCACTCCCATCTCTCTCTTCCTTCTTCAAGCTTCTACTTTATTTCTTACACAAGCTTATCTACTCTTTTTTCAGATCTATAGTATATCTGTAGGATAAGCACTGGATTCCAAGGTTGGCAGTTCAAACTCACCAGCCACTCCTCAGAAACCCTATACAGGGTTATTATGAATTGGAACCTAGTTAAGAGCACTTAACAACAACAACAATATAGTATATTTGTAAAAATTCTTTAAATATTAATCACACAAAAACTCTTAACATTTTAAAATTATTGATTATAATTCAATAAAAATTATAAATAAATAATATAAAGCCAGCTGTCCCCACCTCCAAGTTGTGACTATTTTGAAACTAAACACACACTCCTAGGTAATAATGGATCAAAGAGGAAATCAAAAGGGAGATTATAAACCATCTAGGGAGAAATGAAAAGGATAACACTTTGTGCGAAATCTTTTAGTTTAACCTGTTTGCCTAGCCAAAAAAAAAACAACAAAAAAAAAACAACTCAAAAGACAATGTATAGCCTTAAAGAAGTAAGGTGAAAAATAACAAGGATAAAAATCATTTTGAGAAACTTAAAAGTATAAGAAATTAAACCAAAGGAACTAGACAGAGGTAATATTATTAAAAAGCTAATTTTAATGAAATAGAAAACAAACAGAAAAATTAGAAAGGTGTGTAAATGTAAATTATGATCCTTGAGGAGTACTAAAAATAGAAATGTAATAATGTATAACCAAAAAGAAGTGTTTGTGCAATGTCAGTACATTCACTTAATACTGTTGTTAAATACTGTGAGGTCGGTCCCGACTCATAGTGACCCTGTACAGGGTTTCTGAGGCTGCAAATCTTTACAGGAGCAGAAAGCCTCATTTTTCTCTTGTGGAACAGCTGGTAGTTTCGAACTGCCGACCTTGAGTTTAGCAGCCCAATTAGTAACCACTATGCTACCAGAGTTTTAATGGAGCCATTAAAATTGTTTAACACAGATTTGTAAGAAGGTTGAGTGAAATGCTTGTATTAGGTGAAAGAAGCAAAATCACATATTGTGTGATAGTATGATGATAACCTTGTGAGTAGTCTCCCAAGTTCTGAAGAGAATGAAGTCCGGAAAGAACACATCAAACTATCACAGTGGGAATGAAGTACTGAATATGTGCCACAGCGCTGAAAAACCTTGAGAACATGATGCCAGGTTACAGAAATCAGTCACAAAGGACCACGAATTGTATGTTTCCATTTATATGAACTGTCCGAAATAGACAAGGGCATAGAGACATAAAAGGAGCTCTGGTAGCGTAGTGGTTACGAATCGGGCTGCGAACAACAAGGTTAGCAGTTCAAAACTACCAGCTGCTCTGCGGGAGAAAGATGAGGTTTCCTGTTCCCCTAAAGATTTACAGCCTCGGAAACCCTGTTCAGGGTCGCTATGGGTCGGAACCGACTCGACGGCACTTAACAACAACAACAACAACATAGAGACATAAAGTAGAATAGTGGCTGCTTGAGGAGTCCTGGTGTGGCACTGTGGGTTAATGCGCTGGACTGCAAAGTCATTTGAGCTGCAAGGCTGGCAGTTCAAGCTCACCAGCCACTCCTCAGAGACCTTATACAGGGTTGCTATGGGTTGGAACTGACTCGATGGCACATAATAACAACAACAACAAGGAGCTCTGGTTAAGAGTTGGGCTGTTAACTTCAACATCATCAGTTTGAAACTATCAGCCATTTTGCTGGAGTGAGATGAGGCTTTCTGCTCCTATAAAGATTTACAGCCTTGGAAATCCTATGCAGAGTTGCTATGAGTTGGAACTGACTCCACAGCATACCACCACTGTCCTGTGTGGCGCTGTGGGTTAATTTTGGGGAGGGTTGGAGGAGGATGGTTAAGGAATACAAGGTTTCTTTTTGTGTGATGAAAATCGTCTAAACTTGATCGTGGTGATTGTCCCCCAACTCAGAATATACAAAGTGCTATTGGATTGCATAATGTTGTTGTTGTTGTTAAGTGCTGTTGAGTCGGTTCCGACCCATAGCGACCCTAAACAGGGTTTCCGAGGCTGTAAATCTTTAGGGGAACAGAAAGCCTCTTCTTTCTCCTGCGGAACAGCTGGTAGTTTCGAACTGCTGACCTTGCGGTTCGCAGCCTGATTCATAACCACTACGCTACCAGAGCTCCTGGGTTGCATAATAGAGAGCTATAATTCAATCAAGCTCCTACAAAGAAAAATCCCAGTGATTATCTTGGGAGATGAGAATATGGGTGATTTTCCTTCTGTTTTCTATTTTCTTCTGTAATTCCCAGATTTCTGTATGTCACTATGTATTACTTTTATATATAATAAGCAAAACAGCATTTTAGTGGGAGAATGTTAATAGTTAGCCATTTAGTAGACAAGACACTGATGAAAAAAATCTGCTAGTCTACTTCCTGAGAAGGTGAGGGTAGGTAGAATCCTGTAATCATGAAATTTTGGGCCCATTGTCATAGATTGCTGAATTGTCAGTTGCTGAAACATATACCAAGTGTTTGAAGGCTATTCTGCACGTCATGAAATTAAAACACTGTTTGCCAAGGGCTTTCATGAGCAGAATCACATCTTTGGGAAGAGCTGGGGGTCTTGTGAACCCAGGGAATGACTAAAAATCCATTCTAGTAAAATATTTTGAGAGATGTCAGATATGTGTGCTGAGTTAGAGAAAGCTGTTATTTATTTAACTTCCTGCAATTTCCGGATAGTATCTGCTGTGGTGGAGAGCTGTCTGCCCTCCTTGTCTTTATTGAATGAAGGCAACCTGACCTTTCCCACTTGCTGCTGATTTACTTTCTGTACTTGGCTTCATGTGTGGGGTCTGTTTTATGTTTGTTTGTTTTGTATTAACGGAAATGGAAATGCTATTTTAAACAGAAGAATACATTCTGGTTTTAGAAAATGGGAAATTCTTATGCTGGACAGCTGAAGACGACCCGTTTTGAAGAAGTTTTGCATAACTCCATTGAGGCCTCCTTGCGTTCCAATAACCTGGTGCCCAGACCAATCTTCTCCCAGTTGTACTTGGAAGCTGAGCAGCACCTTTCCTCTCTAGAAGGTAGGAGACGTGTTTGTGTATTTCTTTGAGTATGCATAGTTAGTATTAGCAATAAACTTTATTTTTCTGCTCTGTGTAGAAATACAATGTTGAGTCTAGTAGAGAAGAATGATCAAAAAAAAAGAAACTTGCACAAAAGTCTTGCTTGGCTGAACTTAAAACAAATTTCAGGAAAGCACATAGTCATAATATTGTAAGGACTAGAATTATTCATTAGACTAATGTGAGTAGGAAAGGGAAGAGGGCTGTGTTAGACTGTTCTGAATTGACTGTTACTTAGACTCTAATAAAAGGTTTGACATTTTCACTTAGATAAGTAAGACATTTTAGCATTCTGCTTCTCCTCATCTATTTATTTTTCCTCTTTGTCATGGATTCATGGCCAAATCCTTGCAAAGTAGTTCAGGTAGTTTCCCTTTGTGATAAGTATCAGAACCTTCTAGAGGCTTAAAGCAAAACAACCAAGAACAAACCCTTATGAATTTAATGTTTGACAAGAAGAAATAAGTAAATTATCTTCAAGCATAGGAACTTTAGGGTTTTCTTAATTATCCAAGGAGTAAAATGAATGATATTTTTATCTTTAGTTTGTATAGAGCTATTAAAAATTATCCCACAACTCATAACATGAAATAGTTCTGTTACTGAAGTTCTTTTTGTAAGTTTATCTTTCACTTGAAGTTATCTGTAGACTTTGCTTACCTCCATTCTCATTGAGTTGATTCTGACTCATAACAACCCTGTAGAGAGTAGAACTACCCCATAGGGTTTCCAAGGCAGGAAAATCATAATGCCTCTTTAGGATAAACACTGAACTGTGAGCCAAGAGGATGTCGGTTCCAGCCCACCAGAAAGATAAAGCTTTCTGCTCTCAGAAAGATTTACAGCCTTGGAAACCCTATCCAGGGTCACCATGACTTGCAATCAACTCCTTGGCACTTAACAACAACAACCACACAACAATATTTACAGAACAGACTGCCAAATCTCTCTCCTTGAAGAACAGCAGGTGGTTTGAACCTCAGAATTTGGGGTTGTCCCTCAATTGCTTAACCACTGCACCACCAGGGCTCCTTACCATTTGAAGTGAATGAGGATCCAGTTTAAAAGCATACATAAACTAATTACAAAGCATGCAGTTTGTCAGATCCTGTGTTGGAACAGTCATGGTGTGTGCATGTGGCTTTGTGTATGTGAGTGTGTGTGTTGGGTGGTTTTGTGGGTGGTGGGTTGGTGGAAGGTCGCACTGATAGAAAAATGAGGCATGGAGGTGCTTGACTTTAAGGAGCCCAGCCTTGAGTCTCTGTGATATCTCTTCCTGGTTGTAGCAGGGAGACATTTCTTCTGTCAATGCTTTAGAGTCCTTATTAAATTAACTTGGCAAATAGCACAGCTAAGACTAATAGAACTGGATCTGTGTCTGAGAGAACCTAGATTGTGGGCAGAACCTTGAAATAGAAATAAACAAGAGTTCTGTGGTATGTGCACTGAAAGTGTCAAGGTTTTTTGGCCAAGGAAACAGAATTGTGGTATTGTAGAGAGTTAAGAAATACTGGAGAAGGAAGGTAGAATTTCCAGTGAGTAGTATCCAATCTGTCTAGGCAAGGCTGATGAAATGAAATACGGATGGGTCTCTTGTGATACAATAGTGAATAACTGTTATCAGGACTGCTTGTGAGGGTTGGAAATGTAAAGGTAGACGTTTTATAGCAAGGAGGGGAGGTCCCTGGGACCATCAAGGGAGAAAAGTGGAGAGCGGGACCCTACCCTGTGATGGAGGCAGAGACAATGAATGACATGGAGAGATGGAGCAGTTGGGGACTTTAGACACAGAGAGGGAGAGGGGCTGTGTGCTGACAACTGGGGGGCAGGCTTGTAGTGTATACCCTTTGGTTGGTTGATGATGCATGGAGGGGATTGTAACCATAGCAATGAAATGATATACGATAGAATGAATGTAAAACTAATGTTCTCCCATGTAAACTATCACATAATTCACAATAAAACATTTATGAAAAAGAAATACTGGAGAACATTTTATAGACTGTGTTTTTGGTGAGCTAAAAGATTTTTATGAAATAGCAATTTAATGGTCATCATTAATTTTCTCACAGTATTAGAAATCTTCATGGTGGTGGTGGTGATTACATGCCATGGAGTCGGTTCTGACTCATAGCAACCCTGCATAGGGTTTCCAAGGCTGTAAATCTTTACGGGAGCAGATGTCCACATCTTTCACCCAGAGAATGGCCAGTAGTTTTGAACTGGTGACCTTGAGATTATTGGCCCAACTCATAACCACGATGCTACCTGAATTCCTTTAGAAATCTTCAAAGCTAATGAACCACAAGGTCAGCTCGGTTCAATCTCACCAGCTGCTCTTTGGAAACCCTTATAGGATTGCTATGGTTTGGGATTGACTTGATGGCACTTAACAACAACAAGAAGATAATAATAATAATACAGTATAATGTTGAAGTCTGTAGAGTGCTTACCCTCCCACAAGTTAATGTAGCAGAATCCCTTGATTTGGAAAGAAGGATGAAATGGGTGAATGGTTTGCTTAGAGTTTGTAAGGAGTGACTGGTTAGTAGAGTTGCATCCTTAGTTTTGGCCGCTTTCAGAAAAAACAGCCAAGTAGACATGGAAATGCTCACAGAGAGGAGGAAAAGCTCCTTGAGGATCTCTAATGGGTGTTTTCTTGCTTTTAAGACCGTAAGTAGAGTACCTTTCCTTGCATTTAGCCGGGGCATCTACATCTTTCATACCCTGACTGGTCCGGATGACAAAGCCTCAATATGTGTAACATTCTGAAACAGCATACCAGGTACAATTTCAGTCCTCTGTTGTTGAATGAAGTTTGCCTACCAGCCTTCACATTGGTATAGAAGTTAGAGCTGGCCCTTCCTGTGATTTTTCATACTTGGTCAGCAAACAGAAGAGAGATATCCTCTGAGATCATGTTTTTCTAGTGCAGGAGCTTGGGGGTGGCAGGTGAAGGGTGGATGTAAGGGTGGGAAGGAGGAGACTCTTTTCTCTTTGCTAATTGTCCCCATAAACCCAACACTCAACTCTAGTCCTGGTTTTCTGCATCATAAAATGTGGTATAGACTGGTTTGTATAAGTCACATCTTGTTTTGTCTGTCTGTCTCTCTGTCAGAGTCTCTTATCTTATCGATGTTCTTCCTCAGACAATAACATTAAAGATAATTTTTATGGCCAGGGTGCGGGTATACTAAACACTCCTTGGATCTGTTAAACAATTCATGCAAATGTGAGAGTGGTTTAGCAGGGGGACTTACTTTGCTCTTTGAATTAGGACTCTCACCACCCCCTTCTAAGAGAAAAACGTTTTACATTTAATTTTTTTTTAAAAGGCCAACAGAACAAAACAAATACCACCCCTAAATTTTAGGGTTGTTGTTGTTATGTGCCATGGAGTCGGTTCCGACTCATAGTGACCCTCTACAGGGTTTCCGAGGCTATAAATCTTTATGGGAGCAGAAAGCCTCATCTTTTTCCTGTGCAACAGCTGGTTGTTTCGAACTGCTAACCTTGCGGTTCGCAGCCTGATTCATAACCACTATGCTACCACAGCTCCTACATTTTAGGGTAAGTATTGATTAAACAAGGAGCCCTTGGTGCAGCAGTTAAAGCAGTTGGCTCTAATGGAAAAGTGATTGGTTCGAACTCACTAGTCAATCCGTGGGAGAAAGCTGTGGCAGTGTGCTCTTGTAAAGATTGTTGTTGTTGTTGTTAAGTGCTGTTGAGTCGCTTCTGACCCGTAGCGACTCTGTATAGGGTTTCTGAGGAGCAGCTGGTAAGCTTGAACCACGGACCTTGCAGTTCAAACAGCTTTGCAGTCTGACGCATTAACCCACAGTGCCACACAGCCATGGAAACCTTGTGGACCGTTCTACCATGTCCTTCAAGGTCACTTTATGGCAAATTTGATTCTGGTTTATTTATTAAGCAAGTGGTAGGTAATTCCAGCCATTTAGAATGCCCTGTGGTTTCTTCTTTTGGGTCAAAATCAAGATTCAATATGAAAATTACGATAAATAGTTTCATGCCTCATGGAGTAACGTGGTGCCATGGAAACTCTGGGTTCCTGTGTTTTATTACTAAATTTCTAAGCTCCCAAATCCAGTTGGTTTTGCCTAATGCCATTTTAAAGCCCTCATCCTCCCAGGAGACCTAGGTAAACACGTCTGGCTTAGTCTGTTCCTGGATAAGAATGTCTCCTCACACTTGTTGCTCCCTAATGGATCCCATCAAAGGCTCTGGAATGTCTGGTGTTGACCTTTGACCTGTAATCCTGCTTTCTTACTGACTGGATTTTGCGCTTTTTCTTTGCCTTTCTGGGGCTTAAGACCCTACTCTTTCTTTCTGTCTGACAGTCTGAATTCCTGTTCTTTTCGGCTTAATAGAATAGTGTGCAGACATTCCTGTGTGTGCTCGGGGGAACACTGAAGGCTCCTGCTTTGGGGGCCACTGGCTTTAGTTCTCCAGGGATTTTCTCTTCCCTAATGGCTTCCCTAGAATAGTCATCCCTAACTGAGCCTCTGGAACTAGTCTTGATTGTGCTGACAGAGCTTTCTATGCCACCCACTTCACACGGTAGTTTCAGCCCCTGCCTTGCGGGGCACCTGGGGTCTGGGAGTGGCTCTTTATACCTTCTACTAAAACCACTGCACTCCCCATTTAATGGCAGGAAGGAAGCATCTGAACAAGTCTCAGGAGTTTATTATTCTCTTCTTTCTGTCTCTCCCTTTCCCACCTTCCCAACCCTCTCAACTGCCCTGGTTAATCTTTTTTTACAGTCTTCCTACTACCTTTATGCCATCTAGACTCAGAAGGACCATGGCACTGGGAATTCTTGCTGTGATCTTCCCAAAGTCATGTGCCCAGGTGTAATGGATTGAATTGTGTTGTCAAAGTAGCCGCTCTAAATCCTAACCCCTATATACCAGTAGGAGTCCTGGTGTGGTGCTGTAGGATAAGCACTGGACTACAAGGTTGGTGGTTTAAATCCACCAGCTGCTTCTCAGAAACCCTATACAGGGTGGCTATGAGTCGGAACCAACTTGACAGCACTAAACAGAAACCACAACATATACTAGTGAGTGTAATTTCATCATCCCATCTGGGACTCCCATTCTTTGTATTATGCTAATGAGCCTCATCAATGTAAGGTGTGTTTTAAACCAGCCACCTTTGAGATAGAAAAGGAGCCGATTAGGTACAGATGCAGGTAAGCACACAAATGGGGAAAGATTGATGTCACGTGGCTGTCGCTAAAGAACTGAGGAGGTGAAGTTGAAACACTAAGTGTTTTCCTCCAGAGCCAACAGAGAGATCTTCCCCTAGAGCCAGGGTTCTGAATTAGGACCTCTTGCCTCTTAAACTCTAAAAAAATAAATTTCTGTTCATTCAAGTCATGTGCCCAGGGGTAAAGGCTTGAATTGTGTCCTTCAAAAGAAGGTATTCTAAATCCTAATAGGGTGGTTATGTTTCTATTATCCTGTTGTTGTTACTAAGTGCCACGTTGAATTGGTTCTGACTCAGTGACCTTGTATAGGGTTTCCAAGGAGTAGCTGGTGGGTTTGAACTGCTGATTTTGTGCTTCGCAGTCAGGTGCTGATCGAACAGTGCCACACCGGAGTCCTGCTTAGATCACATCTGGAATATCCTATGCAGCTCTGAGAACCATGTTTTCTCCACATACAAGGTGCATTGCCACAGGTCATCTATACTAGAGCTCATCTGGATTAAGTACCTTGTTTTAAAGATGTGGGATCTGTATGTAGTACGAAGAAGGTAAATAATTGTTTTGTGCCTACACAGATAGTGGCAAATCCAAGTACCAAAATGTGAGTTCTCTGATTCACAGTCAGTTGCACACAATTTCTTCATTAACCTAAAGCCACTAGAGCCAATTAAGGTGAGAGTAGAAGTAATAATTAAGAAAGCAACTAAGAGAGAAGATGGAGAAATAACCATATCCTAGCCCTAAGTATACCAGGAGTGTTCCTAATGCCCTGTACCATAAAGAAAATTGAATACTTGTTTATTAAATGCCATTTAAAGATGATGGCAGTGAGCTAGCATTAAAGATAGATAAGTTGAGAGCGATCTACTACCACCAAGAAAGAAAAACAGGGAGATGGTTGTGTCCTTTGGATCCAGGATCAAGTGCTAGGAAGACTGATGACAATGAACTTCCCCCAGAGCCAGCAGAGAAAGAAAGCTTTCCCCTACAGCTGACACCTGAATTTGACTTTTAGCTTCCTGAACCTGTGAGAGAATAAATGTCTATTAGTTAAGGCTAACACACACACAAAAGTAAAGATAAATAAGTTAAGAAAGGCTTTTACAAACAAAATGCCTAAGTTAAAAGGAATTGGAATGACTAAATGTCAGCAGCCTGGACAATTCATGTATATGATATTCCCCTACTCCCCAATAATGCTGGACTAAATAGGACATGACTGCTTTTGTTCAGATGAACTGGGCAAAGATGTCCTGAGCACTCCTCCTGCAGGAGGCATTTTGCAGGGTATGAGAAGTGCAGAGATGAATGAGGGTAGAGACACCACGCTCCAGAGCTGGGAGTCCAGATGGGAGCCAGCAGTTAGAGACCAACACAGGAAGCAGTGGGACTTCCATAGCCAATTCCTTGTACTCCTCATCAGCTGCATGTTTGTGTTTGTTCGAACTCCTGAAAGCCATTTCACTTAAGGAGGGAACAAAGGTTCCTAAAGCCATTAGATTACATGTTTGACCCTGCTCTAGAATATCTTGGACTAGCTCTTTTTCTTTTTTTTTTTTCTGCATATTTTTAAATTTATCTTTCTAGTAATGTATATATAATTCTTCCCTTGAGAGTTAAGTAAGATGCAGTTTGATAGCTCTTCTATAATTATGTAAAGACAGTGTGCACTGTTTATATTTTGTATTCTAAACTGAGCAATTTAGTTTAGTAATGAGTGCATTCACTTGGGCATCAGACCTACCTGGAAACATGCTAGCTGTGCTATTTAGTAATGAGTTGACTTATTGGACCTCTTTGAGCCTCAGTGTTCTTATCTATGCTCATTGCCATTGATTTGGTTACAACTCATACAGGACAGACTAGAACTGCCATATGGGGTTTCCAAGGTTGTAATGTTTATGAAGCAGACTGTCTGCTACATCTTTCTCCTGTGAAGTGGCTGGTGGGTACCTGCAGCGGATCCTTTGATTAGCAGCTGAGTGCTTAACCACTGTGCCACCAGGGCTGCTAACCTTTTTTATAAAATGTTCATGTTATACCATGGTACCTCCTCCTACACAAACACTTTTTAGAGTGTCTAATATGTACCTGGAGTCTGGGTGTGGCACTGTGGGTTAAAGCACCAGACTGCAAAGCCGTTTGAACTGCAAGGTTGGCAGTTCAAACTCACCAGCTTCTCCTTGGAAACCCTATACAGGGTCGCTATGGGTCGGAACAGGCTCTATGGCACTTAACAACAACAACACCAATATGTACCTGGAGTCCTGGTGTGGTGCTATAGGGTAAGCTCTGTACTACCCACTACAGCATCAGCAGTTCAAACTCACCAGCAACTCCTTGGAAACCCTGTACAGGGTCTCTATGAGTCAGAGCTGACTCAATGGCACTTAACAACAGCAATAAGTACCTGAAATCCTGGTGAGGTGCTACAGGATAAGTACTAGACTGCTAACCACAAGGTTGGCAGTTCAAGCCCACCAGTTGCTCGTTGGAAACCTTATACAGGGTCGCTATGAGTCAGAACCGAGTCAACAGCACTTAATAACAACAACATGTACTTGCAAGGTCGACGGTTCAAACCTACCAGCTGCTCCTCCCATAGAGATATACAATGTACTTAGGCCCTGGGTAGTATAAGTGGCTCACACACTTAGCTGCTAACTGGAAGGCTGGAGTTTCAAGTCCATGCAGAGGTACCTCTGAAGAAAGGCCTGGTGATTTATTTCTGAAAATGTTTCCTTGAAAACCCTCTGGAGCAGAGTTTATTCTGACACCCACGAGGCCTACATTAGTTGGAGATGACTTGAGCGCAACAGTCTCTTTTTGTTTTTGTTTTTAAAAATATGTCCAGACTATGTGCTCAGCTCTTGTCATTCAGGTGTGTATGTATTGAACCTGCAGTGGATGTGCAGAGCTATAGTTTGATGGGAAGAGAAATGAACCTGAATTTGAAGTCAGAAGGCCAGGGATGCATCTGTTTGCATCATGACTTTGGGCAAGTTCTATAACCTCATGTGCCTCAGTTTTTCCTCTGCTAAAGCAGGATAAGAGTGCCTGATTCTCAGTGTTATTTTTTTAAGGATTCATTAATTATTAAATACTTAAGATTGGATGAGTACTTGCTAAGTGATGAGTGGGACTGATTCCGGATTAGTCCCACAGTTCCTGTGCCATTGTTGAGCTGTAGTTCCAGATGGGAAAAGGTCCTAGAGGAAGCTCCGACGGCTTGGAATGACATCTGCTTGCCTAACTCATTTTTGTTTCCCATGCCTAGCTGGAAGCCGAGCGGACAATGAGGAAGAGGAAGAAGAGGGAGAAGGAGGGTTGGAATCAAACAGTCCCCTAAATCCCTATCAGATGCCCCCTCCACCTGAAGGATGCTGCACCACTGATGGTAAGATGCTGTCAGCTCCCCGGATGGGTGGACCGCATCCTGGTACCCAGCATCTGCAGTGGGGCTGATGGCCAGGCCTGGATCATATTTGCAATCCCATGGCCCTGAGGCTTGAGCCTGGCTGGTGCTCCTGTAGCAGAATTTTGGGTTCTTCACACTATCAGGGACTGAGGTCAGGGTCACGAAGTCCCTGCACAGTATTGGTTGTTATTGTTAGTGCTGTTGAATCATTGCCATTTCTTAGTGACCCTATCACAACAGAAGGAAACACTGCCCGGCCCTGTGTTGTCCTCACAGTTGTTATGTTTGAGGCCATTGTTGCTGCCACTGCGTCAGTCCATCTCCTTGGGATCTTTCTCCTTATTGCTGACTCTCTGCTTTACTAAACATGATGTCCTTCTTTAGGGATTGGTCCCTCCTGACCACATACCCAGCAGTATATAAATGGCCTTAACTTTACAAATGACTTGGGTTTCCAAACTTTTATGCCTTGGTTGTTGGAAAATTAGAATGCATTTTTCCCAACTCAGGCCTCTTTACATAGCATGTTTAACTCAGAACTGATTAGTAGGAATAATCTTCCACATGAACTAGTACTTAAGTATTTTTAAAGCATATTATCTCAGGAAGTCTGTAAAATCAGTAATGCTATTATGATTTTCCTGTTGAGGAACTGGGGCTTGGAGCTGTTAAGTAGGGTGGGTGGCAATATAGTTTAATGGCCAGAGCTTATGCTTTGGACTCAGAGAGAGTTGGTGTAAAGTCCTGGCTTTGTCATCCATAAGCTGGGCAGCCTCTCTGAATGGTAGTGAGTTTGTCTGTCCTGTCACCATACTAGTCAAAAGTTGTCATTAGTTTGTTATTTAGTCAGTTAGTTAAAACAGTTATTGTACCTCTACTCTAGAAATACAAAGATAAAGGTGCAAGAGATCCCAGTTTAATGGGGAAGGTATATAGGTAAATAGACACTTTGAAAACAAAGCCATGTGTGGGAAAGTAGTAGAAAGGT
Source organism: Chrysochloris asiatica (assembly GCF_000296735.1). Classification (NCBI taxonomy): domain Eukaryota; kingdom Metazoa; phylum Chordata; class Mammalia; order Afrosoricida; family Chrysochloridae; genus Chrysochloris; species Chrysochloris asiatica. The sequence continues at coordinate 7,160,580 of NW_006408649.1, read as the reverse complement.
TTCTGATGCAGGTAGAGAGTTTGGAAAGGACTTATTGGAGGAGGTAGTCCTTTATCTGGATTAGTCAACATTTTCCATGAGACGATGAGGGTTTGGGGAAGCTGAAAAACTATAGTCAGAGTAAACAGCATGTGCAAAGGTTTGTTGTTGTTAGGTGCTATCGAGTCGGTACTGACTCATAGTGACCTTATGCACAACAGAACGAAACACGCCCGATCCTAGGCCAACCTCACTATTGTTGCCACTCTTGAGTCCATCGATGCTCCTCCTTGGCCAATCCCTCTCGTTGGGGCTCTGCCTCTTTTCTTCTGACCCTCCACCTTACCAAACATGACATCCTTCTCCCAGGGGTGAGAATATAGCCTATTTGGAGAATTACAAGCAGTTTACTAAGTTAGGGGCCCAACTTAATGCGGCATGACAGGACTTGGAGAAGTGATCAGATTGATTGTGGAGCTCCCGTAGTCCTGCCTGGTAGCCTGGCTTTGACCCTGTGCATGATGGCTGCCAGGGCAGCTATTCAGCCTCATTGGGCTGCTATTCCAGTGAAAGGGAAATCAGTACAATGGCTAGTGTTCAAAAAGGCTAGCTCATTAAATGATAAGGGAACAGTAAACTCTCTAATGGCCACTATAGCAATTTTCAAATGCTTTCCAAATAAATACAGCAGATGCTGTGCCTGCCTGCTTCCTTCTGGATATTCAGAAAGCAGTGACAGCACTGTGCACTGAAGGGCTCAGGATGGTGGTTAGACCTACTAAGTACTTAGCTTCTGCCCCAATGTTCATCACTTCCCAAGATGATGCAAGAGGATGACCCTTGTTCCTAGCCTGGTTCATCTCTTTAAGCAACTTAACCTTTTTTTAAAGCCATATCCTTAAATTGAAGACAGTAATACTTTATCACAGGTGATTAAATCAAAGCTTTTCTGTGCTTGTCTCAAGACAGTGCCGGGCACACAGTAAATTTGGGTCCATGCCTGCTAGCTCTCTGCCCCAAAGGCTGTCCCTTTTCCTGCCTGCCTCCCAGGACTAGATGAGAGAACTTAGAGGGAATGCATTGCAGATCATAAAGCACTGTGCAAGCTACAAGAAAACCTTTTACAAATTCTGTAGAGTTTTGCAGGCAGGGACTGAGATTCAGTCTGTGTTCATTCTCACTCGATCACTAAAGATTAAAAGGCATTGATTGGGCAGAATGTATCCAAAAACAAGCTAGACAAAACTCCTATGAATGTCTTATCCTGGCATGGTGCTGTAGGATAAGCACTGAACTGCTAATCACAAGATTGGTGATTCAAATCCACCAGCCACTCCTTGGAAATCCTATACAGAGTCACTGTGAGTAGGAATAGACTTGATGGCACTTAACAACAATAACAAAACTATTTTAAAGATCTGATTCACAGGGGAATGGTGTGAAACATCATACTGCTCATAGTTCACCTCTATACTCTTGTCACCCAGTTTCTCTTCTACGAGACAACCAAGATTTCTAGTCTCATCGCCCCTTCTTCTCGACATTTGTCTATTGCAAGATACTAAAAAAAAAAAAAAAAATCAAATTGCATGTGATTTCTTATGTGTCTCTTGTATGCATTTCCATTGACCATAATGTGTTTAGAATTCTTTTCCTTTTGGTATTCATCTGTACATTTGTATGATAACACTGATGATCGGTGTCACAAATAGCTACAATTATGAACATATCCATGAGAATGAATTGTGAGGGAAGCTGCATCCAGAGGTAAGGATTGTTTATGACAACATGAAGGTGCCTTCCTCCCTTTACCCATATGAATTCTTGTTCAGCGAGAGTCCCTCACACAGTGTCTTCCTCCTAGGGTTTTGCCAGGCGGGGAAGGACCTGCGCCTTGTCTCCCTTTCCAGCGAGCACATTGACGTCCCTGCAGGCTTCCTCCTTGTGGGGGCCAAGTCTCCCAGCCTGCCGGACCACCTCCTGGTGTGTGCTGTTGATAAGAGGTTCTTGCCAGATGACAATGGTCACAATGCTCTTCTTGGTAAGTTTCTCCTCTGCCTGTCTCCACGGCTCAGTCTGCATCAGAGGGTAGGGCTGGTAGAAAGGGAAGTCCCGGCATGGGACAGATACTGAATGTGCTGGCTGCTAAACAAAAGATTGGCAGTTTGAGTCTACCAAGGCTCTTCAGAACAAAGGCTTAGTGACTTACCTCCAAAAAAATCAGGCCTTGAAAACCCTATGGAGTAGTTCAATTCTGACATATCCAGGGTCTCCATAAATCAGAGTCAGCTTGACAGCAGCAGGGTTGTTGGTGTTGGTAGTAGTGTGAGGTCCCAGGTGGGCTACATTTGAGCCAGTCTGTCAGCACGTCACACAACCCTATTGTGTTTTTAAGATTAGAGAGTAAAACAGAATGAAATGAGTTTTTTTTTTTTCTTACATGTGACTGGCATCTTGTAGACTGCTCCTCATATGTTGTTGTTGTTAAGTGCCATCGAGTTGGTTCCGACTCATGAAGACCCTATATAGTGTTTCTGAAGAGTGGCTGATGAGCTTGAACTGCCAACCTTGTGATTCAAACCGAACTTGCAACCCAGCACATTACCCCGCAGCGCCACACCAGCTCCTCATACAGTATTCGTGTTTTTATACATTTTATTCGTCAAACCTTTAATACGGCCTTGTCTACCTTGTGTCCCACCTGAGTCAGCAGTGACAACCAGGGGGCTCGTCTGGGTCAGCAGTGATATTCAGGGAACTAGCAGAATTACATGAGAGTAGACACATGGAGTATCTAGTGATGTCTTAAAGGTGTGATCAGAGGAGGACCGTCGGATGTGTACTTTCACCCTGTGTTAAGCATGAGGCAGAAGGACACTAATCTAGCATTCCTCATATATTAAATGATTCTCTGGGCCCCTGGAGATATTTTTGGATGACTTGTATTAAGTGGTACAAAATCAGCAAGATAGACTTCCCTTTTTAATTTTATTTCAGTCCTTCTATGCCAAGAAGAAAGTCTCAGTTGATGCCAACATGCCCTAAAGCCTCTGGAACACGGGCTAACTCTCCTTTACTAAGGAGCAGACCTTGGACTTTTGGCAATGGAAAAAGCTTCCAGACTTTTATAGCACTGTTTTATTTTAATTGTTTATTTTTATTGGCTAACTTTTATTTGGGGAGCACAGTGGCTCTGTAGATAAGCACCAGACTGCAAGTCACAATGTCAGTGATTTAAACGCATCAGCAGCTTCATGGAACAATGAGGTTTTCTGCTCCCACAAAGAAATCCCTACACAGTGTAGCTCTGAGTTGGAACCAACTCCATGGCACTAGCAACAACAACAACAACAACAACAACAACAACAACAACTGTTTATTCATGGCAAGTACTGGTATACAGCCACCACCACTGGAACTGGCATTTTATTTATTGTGGTGATACTTCCAATAAATAAATGGATACAAAATTGAAAAACAAAAACAAAATATTCCACCTGAGTTAGGAATGAGGAACAACCTTTGTTCTAGAAAACTGTCAGACATACAGCCCTTAGAGAATAAGGCTGAATGTTTGTTCCTGACTCCCGAATGTCTGCCTGCTGTTGTTAGAGTGCCGTTGAGTCAGTTGGAGTGACCTTGTATAGGGTTTTCAAGGAGCAACTGGTGGGTTTAAATAGCCAACCTTAGTGGTTAACAGTTCAGAGCTTATTCTCCAATGCCACACCAGGCCTGCTGGATACCTTCTATTCACTTAATTCATTTGCTTTACACAATAGCTTCAAGAGATGGTTCCTATTATGTCAGGGTTTATTTTTTGTGGACTTGGACTGATTAAGGTACTTTCCCAAGTGCACATGAGTAAGAGACAGAGGCAGGAATCAAACTGAGGTTTTTCTGACCCCAAATTCTATAACTAGCATCCCTTGGACTCCTGTCATGGCTAAGGTCCTGATTTGAGGGAAGCTCTGTTTCTCCTGCTAACTATCAGCATCATTACCTTTGATCTTTTGAGTAGCCACTGGCTTGCTAAGGCCGTGCATGACCAGTGCAGAGCTTAGTTCCTCCTTACCAAGCCTGGCTCACATTTGCTTAGATGATGTTTATTTGAGCATGTACTGTGTCCTGGCCTCTGTGCTCAGCACACTCCCCCATTAGTGGAGCAGAATAAAGGTAGGCCGAGGGTTTGGATAAACTATCAGAACTCTGGGTTGCAGGTCTCTGTGTGATCCCCTGAGCCTTGGTGTCCAAATTCTTAAAGTGGGGAGGTGATGTCCATGTGTTCCCAGCTCTCTATCAACCTATTCCTGTTTGATGAGTCTGAGTCTATCCTGTTGTCTCCTTTGGAGGACAACTAGGCAGAGAGAAGGGCTGGTAATCATGTGCCTATTTGAGACACAGCATCAGGAACAGTCTTCATTGCAGAAGTGAGTTTGATTATGAGAGTTTATGGGGGAAACTTTTAAGCTTAAAAAAACAAAATACATCAAATTTTCTTCCGTTTTTTTCATGTGTCCCAAGATACAGACTTCCAGTTTTTATGCTTGATACAGCCTAGTATCAAGGTCAGTTGATTTCAGTGGATATTGACTGATCACATTTTATGTGTGAGGCTTGTGTGAAACACTCGGGGATTGTGACAGGACCAGAGAAGGAAAAGGAATGGTTGCTGCCAAGAGGGCAGTGGGGAGCTAAACCCCTGTGCAGACCCACAGTGAGTCACAGGAATGCCGATTTAGAGGGACAAACACAGCTTGGAACAGGGACGGAAGGATAAAAAAGCTTTAGCCAACTCCCTGTTAAGGCATATCCAGGGACTTACTGTAATTAATTCTCTAAAACAAGAATAAGCTCAGAAAAATTCACTTTATCAAAGAAGTTCATGGAATCATTTGGTCTTGGATTGAATTTGCTTATCAAGGTCACTCATGATAAAAATGTGTTGCAGTAAGACTGTGCCTAATGCCCAGGCCAGTGTTTGATCTGGCCGCGTCTGCGGATTTGTCTGAATTCCATTACTAAGTGACTGTAAAGGGAGAGCGAGGGCAGTAAATCAAGGAGGTTCTGTGTCTTGAAATGCAGAGACAAGACTCTTTCAGTTCATTCACTGCCTGCCCTGTAACAGTTTCAGCTTCTCAGGCAGCCTGTGTAGAGGAAGTAGTATCTTTGTTAATTGCTTGCCAAAAAGCCTTCTGAAATGGGTAACAAGGGCTGGTTGGTAATAACTGATGCTGTCATCTATTAAATAACTTTATGCTCTCATCTTGCACACTTAACACAATTTAGGTTTCCTGCAATTAATCCTAATGACTGCACAGGGCAAGGTGGTCCCTCCTGAGGCCCTCCTATGGCTGCAATTTAACACTTTTTAGTGACCTATAAAACAGAGGCTGTGGAGTGTCTTGGGGAAGCAAGGGCTTTAAGCCCCTTTTCCCTCTTGCCTGAAAAAAATGTCCTGGCAATCTGCTTCTGTAAAGATTTGTTGTTTTTGTTAGCTGCTGTGGAGTCTATTCGCACTCTAAGCAACTCCATGTGACAGAGTGGAACTGTCCTATGGGGTTTGTGGGTTAATGCGCTGTATTGCAAGATTGGTTTGAACTACAAGGTTGGCGGTTCAAGCTCACCAGCCACTCCTTGGAAACCCTATACAGGGTCTCTATGAATTGGAACTGACTCAACAGCACTTAACAAGTCCTTACAAAAGCAAATCACCAGGTGTTTTCCCCCAGGAGCTTCAAGCTACCGACCATTCAATTGGCAGCTAAGTACTTAGCCATTTGTGTCAGCCAAGACAAGCCTGTGGAACCCCTGTGCTCTGTAACATGCAGCGTCACCATGAGTTGAGCTCAACTTGGCGGTCCTGGGTTTGGTTTGGATTTTTCTCCTCTTCCCATACTTTATTAATGAAGGGAGTCTTGTTTTATTAACTTTGAATCAACTGGGAGATTTAGTGTGAGAAAGCCAAAAGATTAAAATCTGGGTGTGTTTGTTGCAGTTTTTCTATGGTAACTTATCTAGCCTGGTAGTTTTAATATTATTCCCCAATATCATAACACAAATGCATCAATTCTTCTGTGGTCTTCTTTATTCATTGTCCAATTTTCACATGCAAATGAGGCTATTGAAACTACCAAGGCTTGGGTCAGACACACCTTAGTCCTCAAATTGACATCTTTGCTCTTGAACACTTTAAAAAGGTCTCGTGCAGATTTGTTTAATTTCTGACTTCTGCTTCCATGAGTGTTGATTGTGGATCCAAGCAAAATGAAGTCTTAGACAACTTCAATCTTTTCTCCATTTATCATAATGTTATTTATTGGTCCAATTATGAACATTTTTGTTTTCTTTACATTGACGTGCAATCCATACTAAAGGCTGTGGTTTTTGATCTTCATCAGTAAGTATTTAAGTCCTCTTCGCATTCAGCAAGCTAGTTTGTATTGTCTGCATATCACAGTTTGTTAATCAGTCTTCCTCTAGCCCTGATGCCATATTCTTCTTCATATAATCAAGCTTCTTGGATTATTTGCTTAGCATACAGATTGAATCAGTATGGTGAAAGAATACAACCCTGGTGCACAACTTTCCTGCTTTTAAACCATTCAGTATCCTTAATGGTCTGTGCTTCTTGGTCTATGTACAGATTCATGAGTACAGTTAGGTGTTCTGGAATACCCATTCTTGGCAGTGTTATCCATAGCTTGTCATGATCCACACAAATGAAAGCTTTTGCACAATTGATAAAGCACAAGTAAGCATCGTTCTGATATTCTGATATTCAACCAAGATCCGTCTGATGTCAACAATGATATTCCTCATTCTACATCCTAATCTGAATCTAGCTTGAACCTCTGGCAGTTCCCTGTTGATGTACTGTTGCAGCTGTTTTTGAATTATCTTCAGCAAAAAATTTACTTGCCTGTGATATTAATGATATTGTTCTATGATTTCTGCATTCCCTTGGGTCATCCCTCTTCAGAATGGACAGAAACATAGATCTCTTCCAATCAACTGGCCAGGTAACGGTCTTCCAGATTTTTTGGTATAGGTGATTGAGTGATTCCAGTGCTGCATCAGTTTGTTGAAAGATTTCAATTTATATTTCATCAATTCCTGGAGTCTTGTTCTTGGCCAAGCCTTCAGTGAATCTTGAACTTCTGCCTTCAGTGCCATTGGCTCTTGATCATAAAGCTGCTTCTTGAAATAGTTGAATATCAACAGTTTCTTTTTGGTACAGTGACTCTGTATTCCTTCTACCTTCTTTTGATGCTTTCTGCATCATTCAATATTTTGCCCATAGAATCCTTCAGTATTTCAAGTTGAGGCTTGAATTTTTGCTTCAGATCCCTCAGCTTGAGAAATGCTGAGCGTGTTGTTCTCTTTTTTTTCTAATTCCAAGTCTTTGCACATTTCATTATAATACTTTGTCTTCTGGAGCTGTCCTTTGAAATTTTCTGGTCAGCTCTTTTACCTCATTTCCTTCATTCAATTTAGCATCTCTGTGTTCAAGAGCAAGTTTCAGAGCTTCTTCTGACATCCACTTTGAGCTTTTCTTTCTCTCCTGTCTTTTAATGACCTCTTACTTTCTTCCTGTATGTTGTTCTTGATGTCATCCTACAACTCTTCTGGTCTTCGGTCGTTAGTGTCTAAATGTATCAAATTTTTCTGACATGGTCTATGTTCTACGTCATATTTGGACTATCATGGACTTGTTTTAATTTTCTTCTTCATCCTGAATTTGCATATGAGCAATTGATGGTCTGTTTCACAGGCTGCCCCTGCCTTGTTTTGGCTGATGATATGGAGCTTTTCCACTCTTTCTTCCCACAGATGTAGTCAATATGATGTCTGTGCAGTCCATCTCACAAGGTCCATGTTTATGTTGTTTAAAAATTATATTTGCAATGAATAAGTCAGCGGTCTAGGAAAAATCTATCATGTGATATCCAGCATAATTTCTATCACCAAGGCTGTATTTTGTAACCACTGATCCTTCCTGTTTGTTTCCAACCTTTACATTCCAATCACCAGTAATTATCAATACATCTTGATTGCATGCTTGATCAATTTCAGACTGAAGAAGTTGGAGCTTTTGCTGTTAAGTGCCATCTAGTCGGTTGAGATTCATAACAACCCTGTGTAGGATTTCCAAAACTAAATCTTCCCAGGAGCAGAAAACCTCATCTTTTGAGGAGCGATTGGCAGTCTCGAACTGCGTACCTCTGGTTCACAGTCCAGCGTTTACCGTATGGAACCACCATATGACAGAATTCTTCAATTTCATCATCACTGGCTTTTGTGGTTGGTGCATGAATTTGAATAATAGTGGTATTGACTGGTAGGCACATGGATATTCTATGACAGACAGCATTGTACTTCAAAATAGATCTTAAAATGTTCTTTTTGATGATGATTGTGGCATTTCTCTTCAATTTGTCATTCCTGACAGAGTAACCAATATAATTTCAGATTCAAAATGACCAAATACCAGTTCATTTCAGCTCACTAATGCCTAGGTTTTTTATCTTTATGTGTTCCATTTCATTTTTGTCAACTTGCAATATTCCTAGATTCACACTTTATATTGGATGCTGTGTTTCCTAGGCCTGTCTTCTAAAGATATTTCAGACTCCTAAATTTTAAGGTGGAATCCTTGTGTTGTACTCTAGGATAAATACTGAACTGCTGTCTGCAAGTCTGGTGGCTCAAAGTTACATGCTGCTCTTTGGAAACCTTATACAGGGTCACTGTGAGTCAGAGTTGACTCCACAACACTCAACAACCACAACAATCTTTAGGGTATAGGAGCCCTGATCATGTGGTATGATAAGCACTAGACTACTAACCACAACATTGGTGGTTCAAACCCATCAGACACTCAGAGGGAGAAAGATGAGGCTTTCTGCACCAATAAATATTGACAGCTTTGGAAACCCTCTATGTGGTTGCTATTAGACAGAATCGTCTCTATGACAGTGTTTGGTTTTTCTTTAAGATAAAGAGCCATGGCGGCTCAGTGGGTTAAGTGTTGTGCTACTCACTGAGAAGTTGGTCGTTTGAATCCTCTAGCCACTCCTCAGGAAAAAGATGAGGCAGTTTTCTTCTATAAAGATTTATAGCCTCAGAAACCCTGTGAGGAAATTTCTGCTCTGTCCTATAGGATCAGCATGAGCCAGAATGGACTCTCCAGCAGTGGGGCAACCCCTAAGAGTGGTACAAATAGTTAGTGCACTTGACTGCTGACCAAAGGATTAGAGGTTTGTGTTTACTCAGGAGTACTCTAGAAGAAAGATTCGGTGATCTGCTTCTGAAAAATCAACCTATGGAAGACCCTGTGGAGCACAGTTCTACTTTGATATACATGGTGTTGCCATGAATTATAATTGCTTTAACAGCAACCTGTTACGCCCTAAGGTAGATTTCTGAAGGCCATGGTTCATTATTTGTCTTTTTCTCATGAAAAAGTTTATTACCTTTCAAATAATTTATTGAAACATTAGAGTTACTCATATATTTGTCTGTGGTCGCTTAAACCATTTTTCCTTGCTTCCCGGACCCATTTTGTAAACAGTCATGTGGTTTTCTTGGTGGACCCCTGTGGCTAGTCTCTCCAGGATCACCTCTCAGAAGAGCAGCCAGTTTTACTGACCAGAAAGGGTTTTCCCAAAGCAGAAGAGTTTGTGACCTCCTCATACTTTGGATATATTGTCAGAAGGGACAAGTCACTAGAGAAGGATATCATGTTAGTAAGGTGGAGGGTCAGAGAGAAAGAGGAAGACCCCCAGTGAGATGGATTGGCAAAGTGGCAGCATCAATGAGCTCAAGCGTAGCAACGATAGTGAGGTTGGCCCAGGACCGGGCAGTGTTTCATTCTGCTGTACATAGCGTCGCTGTGAGTCAGTACTGACTTGATGGCATCTTACAACAACAGTCATTAGCCAACACACACACCCAACACACATTTAAATGCACGAACACATTGTGATTCCTATCCTTTGGAAGGATAGGAATAATTAGGGAATATATAGAATTTTAGTAATGATAACACTAAGGAAGAAGATACAACAAGGACTATCTGGTGACATAAAGAACTGTCAGATTTGGAGAAAATAGAGACCCAGGCCTGTGGATCAAGGAGGGCTTTATGGAGGAAAGAGTATTTGAGGTGAGCACTGAGTGATGGACAGAACCCAAGCAGGTTCCAGGGAGGAAGAGTATGAGCCGGGAGGCAGCAGGGTGTGGGAGTGGGGTGGGTTTGAGAGCCAGAAGAACACAGCTGGGAATTAAGCATACCAGAATGAGGAACAGGAAATACAGCTGGAGATGAACGTTCCAGAGGATTTAGGGAAACTTGGATGCTATACTTGTGGGTCTGGACTTGATTCTCATACTGGAATTAAGTACCATACTTTTTGTGACTTTGGAGACATTGGTTAGCATGGCTGGTTCTCAGAGATCCCAAAAGAAATCTTTGTTCATCTGATTGAGTGTTGGTCCTGCTATCTAAACTAAGTAGACCACAATTAATAGCAAGATTGTCCCTCGTTCTCTGTTCAGCTAGTTTACTTCCTGTCATTTTAAAATAAGGAAATACAGAGTATAGAACTTTAAATGTCTTTGGTACCTCATCTGTTTGCTCTGGTATAGAGGGACTAGAATCCTGTACCTGTGCGGTAGAGATTTGTCCTTATTTTTAAGGTCTTTTGAGGATTATTAAATTTGTCTAAAATAATGGGAAATATTAAATTTGCTATAAAATACCTTGGAGAATCCAGTTAGTTTCTGTAATGCAGATGTGTTTTTTTTCTCCATGGAGATGTTTGTAACCTTTACTAACTGATGTTATTTTGAACACTGGCCAGAGACCTCAGAGATACTGTGTTTGAAAGTCCTCAGAGATACTTACGTTATGCACAAAACCGTGTGGCCCTTGTGGCTCAAGTAGAAATGACCTCTGGAAACTTGTCAGCCAAGAAATGTGATAAAATAGATTAGTCTCAGCTTCTCTAGCTTCAGAGTCTCCCTTACCAAAGGGCCTTGGACCCATAGAAACCAGACATAACAGTGGGCTGGTTGGGGCCTTTTTGAGATAGCTAGCGCAGACAAGAACAATCATGAGATTCAAAAGCCAAGTCATCTTATTTCACCTTTACTAAGTAATAATTCTAAGGAGAACATTTTGAATAGGCTCAGCAGTTTATAAAGGTCTTTTCAGACATATTCTATGAATTCTAATAGTTGAGATGAGGTGGGTTTTGGCATTGCCCTATATTGGTAGCCTGCCCAGTCTCAGAGCTGTTGGGTAACTTGGTCAGTTCCCGTTAAGCTGTCTGTCCAGCCTTGGGCAGCAGGACACTGACACTGAGAGGCAGCCATGTTCTAAGCTGATACCTCTAGGCTGTAAGCTCGTAGCATCTGCCTGCCTGTGTCTCCACCATGCTTTCAGGCATGCACTATGGAATTCTCTAGGTTTCCTGTCAGCAAATAATAGAGCAGCTTGTAGAACTCCAGGAAGACATTTCGGATACTCAAGTGGTTTCCTAATGTATTCAGCCCCTCTAGTTGAATTGCTTGAAGATTCTGTAACTGGTCAACACCAAAGGAAACAGGAACATAAATTATTTCGGGCACTTGAGTGGTGTAAATAATCAAACGAGACAGTTCTTAGTCAACAAAGTTTCCCCTCATATTGTCGTTTTTATAGTTGCTGTGGAGTTGGGCCCCAAATCATGGTGACCACACACACAAGGGAATAAAATGCTGCTGTCTCCAAGATCAGCAGCAGATCAGACCATTTGGATTCATATAGTTTTCATTGATTGGTATTTGGAAGTAGGTCACTAGGCTTTTCTTCCTAGTCTGTATAGGTCTGGAAGCTCAGCTAAAACCTGTTCATCGTCATAGTCGTACACAAGCCTCCCCTGACAGACAGGTGATGGCTACACAAGAGGTGCATTGACTGGGACTTGAATCCATGTCTCCCACGTGGAAAGTGAACCACTAAACCGCCACTTCCGTCGTATATGTTGTCTTGTTGTTTAGTGCCCTTGAGTTGGTTCTGACTCATAGTGACCCTGTACAGGGTTTCTGAAGAATGATTGGTTGGTTTGAACCGCTGACCTTTCAGGTAGCAGTCTACTGCTTATCCTACAGTGCCACAATAAGACATCTACCCCAAAGATAGGCTTTTCAATATACCCCTAAGACAGCTAAATCTTTCAAACTTCTCTAAGGATCATCTCTATTATTAAAGCTTCTTGGTTCCTCTTTGATTTCTGGATCTCTGGGCCAGAAGAAGATAATGGGAACTTTAACTTTGTGGTAATTTAACTGTTGGTGGTGTAGGACATGATGTTCAGTGTTTCTCTGAATTATCGATTACAGTGAAACCAGCAAGAGCCACAGCTCAACAGGACTGCCTGGTTTCTCGCAAGTTTTCTGCCTTTAACAGGGTAGAACATACTTATGTTTTCTTCTCAGGCAGAGTCCAGTTTTTGTAGGTTTGACTGTCTTTGGAAAGAACTTTGAAGGTGGTGGTGGTAGTGTGCCGTGGAGTCAGTTCCTACTCATAGTGATCCTGCATGGGATTTCTGAGGCTGTAAATCTTTACGGGAGCCGGAAGCCTCATCTTTTTCCCGCAGTACTGCTGGTAGTTTCAAACTACTGAATTTGAGGTTAGCAGCCCGACTTGTAGGCTCTATGCTACCAGAGCTCCTTGACTTTGAAGGTAAGTTGGTGTCATCCAGCCTATTTTAACCAGAGTCCCAGTTGGAAACACTCATAGCTTGTTTCCTCCTGCAGGTTTCTCTGGGAATTGCGTTGGCTGTGGAAAGAAAGGCTTCTGTTACTTCACAGAATTTTCCAATCATATAAATCTTAAACTGACCACCCAGCCCAAGAAGCAGAAACACTTGAAGTACTACCTGGTCCGCAATGCACACGGAACTCTAACTAAAGGTCCTTTAATTTGTTGGAAAGGCTCAGGTGAGCTTCCATGTCTGGTGGAGGGTGTGTAGGTGTGTGGTGGGTGCCCTCTAAGTGGACAGAGGATGAAAATCAGCACTTTGGGAAGAGACCATTCTCTCGTGAGTGTGAATTATAGGCCAAAGGTCAGACCCATGAAATTAGCAATGCTACTTTGCATGTAGTATGTTTAGCTAGTTTATAGTGAGTGGCAGACTAATTGTATGGGCTATTTACAAATTGACAGAGGTCAGCATTTTAAGAGCTTCAAGGTTCAGATAAGAGCAAGAAAAAGAAAAAGAACTAAATACGAATCTCTCTAAGGACAGTGGAGCCACACTGTACTACTCTGCCTCCTTGTAGCAAGTTTTCAGCCCTGGGGATGATTTGCTATGTTTGGAGACATTTTTGGTTGTCACAGCTGGTGGGGGTCACAGGGGATATTGATGCTACATCTAGAGAATAGAGGCCAAGGATGCTGCTAAGCATCCTATAATGCACAGACACACCAGCCTACCACAACAAAAACTTATCAAGCCCCAATGTCAATAACACAGTGGTTGAGAAACCCTGATTTTTAGGGAAAGCTTGGAGTGATGCATGACCCCTGAAACCCTAAAGGTTACGTTATTTTTCTCTTCCATGTCTTTAAAATTCATCTTGAACCCTTTTGGCTATGCACAGAAAAGCCAGTTCCTGTTTCTGGATTCTGAAGAAGTGATGGGGCTAAGGCTTTATGGGGCTTTAGAAAAGAGAGGTTTCCACTCTGAATATCTTTGTGTGTGTGTGTGTATGACCCATAGCATTATTCTAGTGACAATATGCACAACAAAACACATAATCAGTTTGATAACAACAGGTACAATTCATTGACATTGATTACACTCTGCAAGTTGTACAACAGTCCATGGAGTTTTCACTGGCTAATTTTTGGAAGTAGTTACCTAGGGCTTTCTTCCCCTACTCCAGAATTGTTTACCTCCCCTATGTCTCTCATGGCCACACTCAACTGTGGTGGTAAGATGGTAGGGTGGGTAGCTAGATTTCAAAGAGGCCTAACCTTGGGAGACTCACTGATGTATACCCACGTTAGGGGTGTGTCTCTCTTAGGGTTCCCAGTAAGACAACGAGGAGAGCCATTCTTTGTCCCTGGCTTGGCTGTTTTTGCTGCCGTGTGGTCACCTGTAATCTGTCTATGAGTAGAAGGAAGTGGCTTCATTTATCATTCCTCTACTGTCTCCTGTCCTGTCTACCTTTTCTTTTCTCTTTATTTAAAAATATTCCTTGAGTTCCTAATATGTGTCAGTCACTTTCTAGGTCTGGAGATGTAGTAGTTCTTCCCTTTGAGGGACCAGTTTATGATCTTTGATCATGTGCTATGACCAAGAACTTCACAGGTTAGATATGCCACTGAGAATCTTTATGACTGAAGATGACTTACAAAATGGAGAAAAGTGTTGGTTATTCCTTTACCTTTGAGTAACACTGTATTCTTTCCTTGAACTTTAAAGGCAAAGATTGAATGACTCATTGTGTAATCTATTTTTCTCTTTCATCCAAATGCCCACTATTGCTTCAGTTTCTGACAATCAGAGGATGGTGAGGTTCATTTTCCTCAAACTGATCCCTCCTCTTCTTGGTTTGGAGCCACAGTCATACCCCTCTGTCCCCTGGCTACACTGAATCAAAGACTGGGATGGTGTTGCCACCTCATATAGTTATTTATGTGCCTCATTCTCCCATAGGAGAATTCTAGCCCAGGAAGTCATTTCATAAAGTGTTAAAAAATAATGAGTTGGTATTCATGCGTGTGTCTTTTCCTCTGTAGAGTTCAGGAGCCGGCAGGCCTCTGCCAGCACATGTTCCAGTTCTCTTTTCCAGCCACTGGAGAACTCTGTGCCCCTGGCTACTTTCCCCAGTGAGCCGGTTCCTGGAGCAAACCCGACCATGGTGCTGGGAGCGCAACTGGCAGGTGAGGTGGTAAGAAATGGCCAGAGGCTGCTAACCCCACAGATGATAGAATCACACAGCCTTCAGAGTAAATAAAGGTCACGTTCTCTTTCTCTCCAATGTCTTTAAATTTCATCTTGAATTTGCAGTAGCTTTCAACACAGAATGCTTCATTATTAATTTGGGCAGTTTTTCTGCATTCCGCTGATGTTTAATGTGATCTTCTTGATGGTGGGGTCACAGCATACCCTCTGTAACTGATACTGAGTCCAGGTTTGAATTGAATTGCTACACGTGTCAGACAAGACTGGAAGCTGTCATTTATCATGCACTCAGTATGCCCTAGCTATACCTACGTATCTTATTTAATCCTCCAGAAAACCCTGGTTTTCGTTTCCCCATTTTTCTGATTGGGACTCATAGATGTAGCATATTTGCATAAGGTCTCATGGACAATAAATGGTAGAGTCAAGATTTGACATCAGGTGTATATTGTTAATTCCAACAGTGATGCACTTGTTATTTTCTTTCGGGAACAGAGCAGATTAAACATGGTGGTTTTACCACAGTAGATAGCCTGCCTTCTCAAGGATTCTGGAAGGCCGCTGGTTGTTTTCATTCCTACTGCCCAGAGGAGATCTGTAGAAGAATATCAGTCCTGAGGAGAGTGGGTGCCCTTGTACATCACAGATCATTAACTTAGGGCTTGTACCAATCTTGGGAACAAGCTCTCCTCCAGAAGCACTTGCCTCGCCCCATGGTATTTGCTGTGGTCCTCACTGAGTGAGACCTGGTGCTACGCTCAGGCCACCAAGGATGTCTTTCTACATGGTGACTAGTGAGACCCCTAGGTTTGCAGTCAGAATAATTGGGGGGTTCCAGAACCGCTGTCTTCTAACCGAGTCATTTGGGGCAACTCATTAAACTTTCAACCTTAGTTTCCTCATGTGTAAAGTTGCAGAAAGAAACTTTTTGTTTAAATTGTAGGGTGATTGTAAAATTAAAATAAGATATAATAGCTGATGCTTATGTTGTGCTTACTATTCAAAGACAGACACTTTATTTCTACTAATTTATATAATTCTGACAGGATTCTGAGTTGGTAATACACCCTCCCCTCACCTATAATGTGGCTAGATTCCAAAACCCAGGTGGTTGTGTGAATTCTCTGCTATGTGAAAATGGAGGATGCCTATATCAGCTCACAGAATGAAAAGTGACCACATCTTTAAATAACTGTAAGCCACAGAGAATCTGGCCCAGCCAAGTTGACACCAGAATTATTCTTGCCTCACACCTCAGCATTTGTCACTGCCAGATGTTACAATTAATGCACAAAATAGTTGTTATAGCAGATTTTTAAAATATTGTCATAAATGCAAAATGTTTGATAAAGAGATAGTTGATAAGTGAGAAGGTATATCATATCTCCATTTTATAGATGAGAAAACTGAGGCATCTGGTTAGTAGATGTGCAAGCTTACGTGGCTAGCAAGTAGCAGAATGGGGATTCACTCACCGGCAGTCTGACTTCAGAGCCATGTTTGTAACCTCCTCACCATGCTATCTTACCTACCCATGGAGAAACGTTTTATGCTGTTCCCAACTCTTGAGTGCCTGCTTACAGGCCCCAAAGGTTTTGAGATCATTGTGGCCGAGTTGGGGGACATAAGCAGCTTGTTTTTGTTGTTATTGTGAAGTACTGTCGAGTCAGTTCCGGCCCATAGTGACCCTGTATAGGGTTTCCAAGGAGAAGCTGGTGAGCTTGAACCGCTGACCTTGCAGTTCAAATGGCTTTGCAGTCTGGTGCATTAACCCACAGTACCACACCAGCTTAATCAGCCTCAAATGACAGAAACCAGGCTTGCCACAGAGTTATCCTTAGACTCGGAGAACCCCAGGCCCTATGCAGGTGGCTACAAACATGAGTTGTTTTCTTGGGCATATATTTTTTTTCCAAGAGGAAGTTTTTTATGGGAAATGTAAATGTATATAAGGGGGCTTCAAAAAGTTCATTAGAAAATGAAAGTAAAAGATAATGAAATTTTTCCATGAACTTTTTAAGCCCCTTTACATGTGAAAAAATAATTTACCATTTCAATAATCTTCGTACGTACAATTCCATGATACTATGGTTACATGCTGTTCAGCCATCACCCTTAACCATTCTCAAACCATTCCCTTAACAGACGCTCAGTGTCCCATAAACATGGTGTCTTTCTTTCCCTCTCCCTTCTGAACTCTGGAATGTAAAAGAAAAGGTAGAAGAGTTCAGGTGCGGTCCTGGAATTCAGGGAGACTCACTGGCTGGTCACTCCTGTCCTACTGGCCATTCTTTCGCCAGACCATATGCACAGGAGAGAGTGTGTGTGTGTTGTCTCAGTGGGGCAGAAAATCAACAGTTGGTCAGAATCCTTGTGTCTACTGTAGGAATTCTGACCTCCCTATGAGACTTCCCAGTGAATAGCCACTTTATAAAAATGGAAGAAAAATAATTTGCTATTTTCCTGGCTCACCATGCATCCCAGTGAACTAACCCTGCTCTCTTCCTCCTTTCTCTTTGTTTTCAGGACCAGCCCCTGATCATCTCTCACTGACAGCAGCAATGGGCTCAGCTGTTTTCAATGGCAAAGATTCCCCAAAGCATCACCAGTTGGTGAAGAATAACCTGGTGACCCTGCCAAGACCCTCAGCATTAGGTAGTGTTGCCTGCCCTGGTTGTTCGGGGTGGATCCTACTCTTCTCTAGGCCCAGGCAAGGGAAGAGACACAGGGAACCCACTGACTAGGGCTGCAGAACTTGCTGGAGTCTGGTGTTGCTTGGAATGGGAGTCAGGCCAGCTCAGCAGGTGTCTCCTGAGTATGTGGGTCAATGCCCAGGCCTGTGCTGGTGCTGGGTGGGAGGTCCTGGCTTCTGCCACACTTGGGAGGCATCATGTGTGCCAGGAAGCAATGAGAGATTTCATCCAGGTCCGGACTCAGGAACTGTCTCACTGGGGGCCATGGATTAAGAGGGCTGTAGTGTTATGGAGAAATATGGGGCAACAGAGTGTCATGGACAGAATACAGGATTCAACTCTGCCTCTTACAGATCTTGGAAAAGTCTTTTGACTAAATAATTTTTTTATTGGGAAATAAGAATTCCATCCAAGGGCTGTTAAGAGGATGAATGGAGAGATTTTGTAATGGGCACCCAATTGGCAACTCACTAAATGGTGGTGGTTCTTAAGTGTGATGAAGTTGTTTCAAATTCATAGCGACCCAATGCAGGGTTTTCAAGGAGTACCTGGGGGCTATTATCAGCTGGTCTGCTTGGAGAAGGCATTCTAGAGGAGTTGATTACTGAGCTGCATCTTAGAAGTTGTGGAATTTCTCTCTATCTTCCTTTAGCCATTACACTAAACTGAATTTTAGAACTAAGCACCGTTCATACTGGAAGAACTCTGCCATGGAGTTGATTCTGACCAATAGCAACTCTATACAGGGTATCTGAGGCTACATGTCTTTATGGGAACAGAAAACGTCATCTTTCACAGTGAAGCTGCTGGTGAGGTTTGAACTGCTGATTTTACAATTGGCAGTCCAGGGCTTATCCTACAGCACCAAATCATCAAGTCCAACACTCGATTTTACAGCAGTGAAAACTAAAGCCCAGAAAGGCAGAGCCAGGCCTGGGATCCAGTCCCCCTGCTTCCCTATGATGTTGGAGAGCATCCCTGGTAAAAGTCTTGTGAATTTTTCACTCTTAGTTGAAGGATCAAATGTATCTTATGAGTTGAATCAAAATCTTTCCAGTCCTAACCATCATCTACTCTGGCATTCATAATTAAGCTATCAGCATTCCCAAAGCACCACACATCACACAGGCAGGCCCCCGGTGTTCTTCCTGTGATGGTTTCCTCTCTGCTAGGACCTGAATTTCAGGGCAGTCACATGGCTGAGGCACTGGGCCTTTGGGGATGGAGGTGGAAGACCTGTGCCATAGATGCCTCCCTCCTCTGAACTGTGACGCAGGAACACCCATCCTTCCCTCATCCACAGGGATCTGTGGACATCTTTGTCTGCCGGGGCCATTGATAAGAGTTGACTGGGAAATCCATTCCTGGAATTAAATGAATGAATGTTCCCTGCTGTGCACCATGGGAGGTTGGGGGAATATATGGTTTGCTGCTGCTGAGGCAGCCCCTGCCTTGTGACCTCATGTGCAGTGGGAAGAAATGCTGCCATCCCCATGATCTGTTGTGGACTGGGATATTGCACTCCATACGGTTGTTTTTGGAAATAGATCAACAAGGCATTCCTCGCAGTCCATCTTAGTCTGGAAGCGCCTTGGAAACTGTTCAGCAGCGTAAAAACACACTGGCAGATGGGCAGTGGCTGTGTTTGCAGTACCTTGGCTAGAAATAGGACCTGGGCTACCCACCTGTTGTTGTTGTCAAGTGCTATCAAGTCAGTTTCTACCCATAGCAACACTGTCTAGGGTTTCTGAGGAGCAACAGGTAAGTTTGAACCACCAACCTTGAGGTTCAAACTGACAATGCAGTCCAGCGCATTAACCACAGTGCCACACCACCAGGATTCTGGACCACCTACCTGGAAGGCAAGAATTCTACCACGGGACCATCAATCTCCCTCTAGCTTGGCACTCAAGGCATTAAATCTAGCCCTACCTCCTTGTTGAATGTCATTCCATTATTTCTGTTTATATATCTCTGTGCCACGGCTTCACATGACAATTCAGTACCAATTGCTCCCCATTCTGACTCTCACTCTCTTGTCTCCATGCCCTGATCAGACATTTCCATGTTCTTGAATTGCTCTCCCCAGCCACCTGCTTTTCAGAACTTAGCTCAGACATCACCTCCTCCACGAACTCTCCCTTCTCTGGACTCCCAGACACCATAGCTTTGGTTGTATGATGATTACTTGTGTCTGTGTGGGCTGATAACATAAGGAGTTCCAGGCTGGTGTGAATGGTAATGTTCTTGAAAAGTTGAAGGTTTGAGTTGACCCCAAGATGCTTCCAAGGGGCTATGAGGATCCTGAATACAGGACTGTCCAGCTCGATACTGGACCTCCAGCTGGCATCAAGCTGACACCAAAGGGCTCAGTGGATGCTAGCTGAACTGAGTTGAATTGTATTCTATATAAGCACAGTCAAGCTTTAGACATCCTTTGTCTTCTCCCCCTTTTATGGGGGATGTTCAAAATGAATTTAAACTGCTTCTAAAACCACAAAACCTCAAAAAACAAATCCACAGCCATTGAGTTGATTCTTTCTCATAGTGACTCTAGAGTACAAAGTAGAACTACTCCATGGGGTTTCCAGAACTATAAATCTTTAGGGAAATGCACAGCCTTATCTTTCTCCCATAGAAAATCATTGACCTTGCAGTTAGCAGCCCAGTGCTTAAAGCACTTGTGCCAGTGGTCTCCTTCTGAAACCATAAGTAGTGTTTAATTTAGGCTGGAGGGATGACACTCAGGGGTTCTCCATGGAGAAGTGCTGCTCCCCCTGGGGGAAAAAATGTGTAGAGCTCTTTTTTTGGTTGTTCCAGACAGGGTGTTGACTTGCATTTAGGGCCAGGAGGGAGTAGGCAGGCAAGTTAAATGTCCTGCAATGAAGGAGCTGGATAATGAAGAACTGTCTCATCCAAAATGCCAAATGGTACCCTCACTACCAAGAGCTACTACCAGAAAGAGTTGTTCCACCTTGGTACCTTGGGAGTAGCTCTGGTTAAGAGTGTTTGGGGAGGACTTAGACTCGTCTTGGAGGATTTAGAGTTAGCTTCCCAGAGGAAACAAATATCTCTAGTCCTTCTCTTCTTAGTATTAAGAGGGTTTTAAAAATTTTTTTATTGTGAATTGAATGAAAGTTTACAGGGCAGATCATCAGTTTTACATTCAACAAATCATATATTTTGTTTCATTGTTGTTGTTGTTAAGTGCCAATGAGTAGGTTCCAACCCATAGCAACCCTGTTCAGGGTTTCCAAGGCTGTAAATCTTTATGGGAGCAGACGGCCTCATCTTTCTCCTGCGAAGCAGCTGGTAGTTTCGAACTGCTGACCTTGCGGTTTGCAGCCCAATTCGTAACCACTACGCTACTGATTATAATCCCCTCCATGTACCATCAGTTAACAGTATTTCTCTGTATTCATTTTAGCTTTTTTTTAAAAAACACTCAGGCATATATAATAATTTACACCACCAAAGGGCACATTCTGCAAGTCTGCCTCCTGGCTGCCAGCTCTCAGTCCTTTTCTTTCCATGAATCTAGAGTCCTCAGCTGCTCCCTCTCTCCATGTCCCCATCTCTGCCTTTATCTCTGGTGTTGCTGCTTCTCTGGATACTCTGGTCCCAAATTCTCTGGTCTGAAATTCCTCCAGTGCTCTTCTCCCTTGATGGTCCTAGGGTCCTCTGTTTCTAGACTGTAAGATTAACTGCTCCCCTTTTTTTGTTAAAAACTTCTACCTTTACAATTGTGACTGTCACAATTAGTCATGATAACAATTATCCACTATTGAATCATAAGAATCTTATCCCCATCTCTTTTCACCAGACCCATCTAGACAAGACGAAAACTATCTTCTCCCACACTCTTAAACTCCCTCTTGAAACCTTGTAAGTTAGTCACTTCATGCCTTTATTGCCCCTTCATATTAGATAGCCAATGTCTAAGTTACCCATCCCTATCTACTCTGTATACAGATGGGATAGCATTAATACTTGATGTGAAGACTCTTTCCTTCTCTATTGCTAATTTGAGCTACTACCTCCATGAGTATAGGTCAGGTTCATCAAATTGTAGCAATTTATCCTCATTTCCTTTATCAAAAAAATTTATTTTTATTTTTATCTTCCTTTAGTCGAGTTCTGATTATCAAGCCATTGAGGCTAGGTCCAACACAGATTGTGTGTTCTCGTGCATCTCCCCTCACTTCTTATCAGCTGGATGCTTCATTTTCAGCTCTAGCCCTCTGTGACTATGTCCTTCTCCATGGGCTCAGGTGTCTCCTGGTCTCACCACAGTTTGGACCAACCAGCCCTTCCTCTTCTCTCTCTAATCTCCAGGTCAACGGGAGTCTATGGACTGTGGTTGAATTCTGCCCATTTCTTCATTGCTCCCTTTCTCCCTCTTCACCAGTAGAGCAATATGGTCGCCAGCAAGCTTACATGCCTGCTCTTGTGTTCCCTTTAAGTTTCAGTCTTAGAGGGAGTTTGTCCTGAAGGGACTTGATTGCTTGCCTTGGTGGCTTAGTATTAAGGTTTGATCCCCTGCCCCACCTCCTTTGGCAGTTCAGTGTTGTTTTCTAGAGGAGTTGGCTGTTGGTCTCTGTAGGAGCTCTTCTTTTAGCACTTGAGAACAGATGTTTTGGAGAGTCAAACACCTGGTCTAAAGTGTAATAATGGTAACAGCTGAAGGTTGCTTGTTTAAAAGCTCATTTAACTCTATTCATTTTCATTCAGTCTGAAGAAGAGGTGAACCAAGTTTTGGCTGGATGTAAGAGATTAAAGCTATAATTCTCAGAACTGCAGCATGCTTAAGAATCACCCACGGTGCTTGTTCAGAATGGAATTTCTGACTCATTTCCAGAGATCTGATTCTGTAGGTCTCAGGTGGCACCCAGAAATATGGGCAATTTTAACAAGCCCCTCGTGGTTCTCATAAGGAATTCCTGGCTGGATGAATGGTAATGTTCTTAAAAAGTTGAAGGTTCGAGTTGACCCCAAGATGCTTCCAAAGAAAGGCCTAGTGATCTATTTCTGCAAAATCGACCATTGGAAAAAACTGTATGGAGCACAGTTCTGTTCATGACCCACATGGGTCACTGTGAGGTGAAATTAACTTACCGGCAGTTGTTTGATTGTTTTGAGTTCGATAGTTCTGATGCCACTTCTCAGAGCGAACTTAAACACTGCTCTAAACCAGTGGTCTCAACTCTGGCTTTGCAGTAGAATCATAAAGGAGCCTTAAAACCATTGGGATGTCTGGGCCCCAACCAGATTCTGGGCAACTCATTTAGTTGGGGTGAGATGGGGTCCAGACAGATATTTTAAAAAACAAGTTTTCCAAGTCAGTTTAATGTACAGCCAGGGTTGAGATCCATAGCTCTAAATATAGAGGAAATTTTGGGTCAGATTAGTCAAAAAAATGTATGCGAAGCAATTCTTGATATTTTGAATAAACTAAGAACATAACTTGTCGTGAGATGAAGTTATCTAGAGTGGGCTGGGATGACTCATGAACAGCAGTTGGTAATGGTTTCTGTTCTTGATTTTTCGTCTGAAATAACTTTCAAGAAAGGAGTGGAGAGGGGAACACACAGGTGGACCAGTACTGCCCCCAAGTGGTGAAACTGTGGTGGTGATTGCTATTTGTCAAGAGATGTAGTTCTCTGTTCCAACTCTTAGAAAATACACTGCAATTTGTAGATAACGGTGATTGATGATGGTGGTGTGGGTAATGGCAGCTACCATTTATTGGGTCCAAACTTGTGCTAGGCACTACAGTAAGTGCTTTACATGTATTTCATTAGTCCTGATTGAGCCTCCTGTCAGAGTAGGTTTTATTTTCCTGTTTTAAAGAAACAGCCCTTAAGACTCTGCACAACTTTGGAACAAAACATTTTTATTTTTTTTTAATTGGCATGCTGTTTCTTTGTGCTTCGGTACTCAATCCTTTGTAACGCTGTGATGGTTTTATACCAAATAAATGTTTTCTGAATCAGTAGAAAGTGCAATAGAAGCTCATTCCTAATAAAAGCCTAATCTTTACTCGGTATGTTGTCTAGGTATCTTACCAAACTCCGGACCCCCCAAAAAACGCCACAAAGGGTGGTCTCCAGAATCTCCATCAGCTACAGATGGTTGCTACCCCCAGGGTGGTGGGAGCAGAGCTAAGTATGGTAAGTGACTATAGCATAGCCAGAATCCATACTTGGGTGTTAGTGGGGGTGGTGCTGAAGGTGGTGTGTGGTGGTGAGGGAGATTTTAGGGAGGCAGACTTTGATACAACAGACAGATCTCATTCTCATATATTAGAGTTTTTGTAGAGGGAACCTAGGACCCTCATATAGTAGTGAGTTTCTGAATCCTAAAGAAATTTAAAAAGGTCTTATCACATGACAAGCTTATTAAAGAGGAGGAGACTGCCTCATTTGGTGGGAAGGATGAATTGAATGAGCCTAATGGTTCCTTTGACCTTCAGAGTTGGACTCCAAAACTTTCTGCTTCCAGGAGCAGGTAGATGGATCAGGTTGTCTGCAGATATTCTAGTTGGCCTAAAGTAGTCTTTTAGAGATGGATGCTTTGTCTGATAACATTTGACTAATGCTCTTGGCATGTTTCTAGAGACTGCAAGCATGTCCTGCATGCCCCAGGTTGGTTTGGTGGGACCAGCTTCAGCCACCTTTTCTGTTGTGGCCTCCGGAGAACCAGTGTCCGTTCCTGACAACTTGCTAAAAATATGCAAGGCCAAACCAGTGATATTTAAAGGCAAGTACAGTAGTTTAGTGGATTGTAGGTGAGTCTAGAAGAATCCATGAGAAATAGTCAAAACTGAGAAAATCTTCTAAAACTCTTGGCAAAGCAATGAAAGAACTGAACAGAACAGATCTCTGGTTTAGTGCCTGAGGAGATGCCTTGAATTCTAGTGCTTGGTACAGTTTTCCATACCAAACCAAAGTGAAACTATTCCATTCCGTGATCCTCATTTGCTTGTTCATTTGATCTTTCCTTCATTCACTCACCCTACCTTGGAAGCAGGTACTGTTTTAATTTAGTGCCAGGGACTTGGAGTTGGATACATCACAGTCCTGTTTGAAGGAGCCTCTGGTAGGTTGCCTATGTCTAGGACATCTGACTTAGGTTGGACACAGATAGTCATGGTTATCACTGTCAAAGCATGAAATAATAGAGATTTGTCTTAGTGCTGCCTTAACAGAAATTTATTTTCTCACAGTCCTGGAAGCTAAAAGTCCAAATCAGTGTCAGCTCCTGTGAACCTCGGCTGGTGGCTCTTCCCTCTCTATGGCAGTCCTTTGCTTGTAGAGCAGTCTTCGCATGCTGTGTGCCTTCCCCCAGTGTGTGTCTGTATGCCTGTTCTGGTCTGTATAACATGGAAGGGATTAGGTTGAAAATCCATGTAACATCTTTCTACATTGAGTTAAAATATTGTTAGTTATATATACTAGTAATTGAGCAAAAGCCTTATGATAGTTCCCCTTCTTTTCCTATAATGGCAACATTGTTCTCAAAACAAATTATTGATACAAATACTAATTACTACACTATTGTAGCTAAAACACCAGAAAATGTGACAAAATGAACAAATATAAAAACATCGGCAGCAATGAAAACAACAGTGTGTTACCAAAATACAAAACAAAACTCATTGCCAACCAGTTGGTTCGGACTCAAAGCAACCCAATATTATGGTTTCTGAGACTGTAAATCCTTACAGGAGCAGAAAGTCTCATCTTTCTTCCTTGGAGCGGCTGGCGCATTTGAACTGCTAAGCTTGTAGTTAGCAGCAACACTTAATCCTCTGTGTCACCAGCCACCAGGACTTCCTCCACAAAAATCCACAAAAATAAACCCACTGCCAGCAACTTGGTTCTGACTTGTAGTGATCCTATATAAGGTTTCTAAGACTGTGAATATTTACAGGAGAGCAGCTGGTGGGTTTGAATTACTGATCCTGCAGTTAGCAGTCCTGTGCTTATCCCATAGCACCACCAAAGCTCTTTAGAAGATAAATTAGCACAGTGTTTTAGCCTTGTAGGCATATTGATCAATGTAAACTGGGATTACCACAAATTTATAAATGGTCATTTTGATGTCATGTCCTCTGATGGTGTCACTCGGATGTGGTCAGCACCCCCTATACCCTTTGGGTGATGCCACTGACAGACTCTCTCCTCTTTGTTCCTCAGGTGCACTGGCTTCTTCCCACTGCCTCTCCATTTAGGCTGTGCACCCCTCTCTGCCCTGCCCTGACCACTATCCCCCCACTACCATGTGTCCAAACCCCACCCATTCCTCAGGACACAACCAGGCATCTTCCCCCATCAATCACTCGGTTTCCCTTTCATATACAAAAGCTCTTTTATATCAAATATTACATCCTTTCTGTATTCCTCCTCTTAAAACTACAAGATTCATGAGCAATGATACCCAAATTGTGTCCCTGAACTAGCAGAACCAGCATCACTTGGGATCTTATGAGAATTGTGAATTCCTAAGTCCCATCCCAGAATCAGAATCAAGCCTTAAACCTCTGGGGTAGGGCCCAGCAGTCTCTTGTTTTCACAAGCTTCTGGGGGTTCTTGAACATGTTGAAGTTTGAGTGAGAAGTACTTTCCTTGAAGACATGAACTGTGTTGTAGTCATCAAATTTACCCCCAGAGCCTACCATGATGCCTGCACATGGGTTTCAGGAATAAGTAGCACCTTTTGTATATAAGATACTCCATGTAAATTTGAAATATTTTACCACCCCAGCAGCTCCGTGAGGATTTGGTATCTTCACTCCCATTTTAGAGATGTAGAAACTGAGACTTAGAGAAGTTAAACTTCTTGCTTAAGGTCACAAGCTAGTGCATGGTTGAAATTGTTAATTTCCATCCAGTCGGTTCTGACTTATAGCAACCCTGTTGTATAGGGTTTCCCAGGAGTGGCTGTGGTAAGTTTGAACCACCGACCTTGTGGTTCAGACTGATCTTATGGTCGAGTGCTTATCCTATAGCGCCACAGCAGGACTCCATATATTTGAGCCTGGACTTGGGCCCTTTCACCTTTAAGAGTTGTTATCAGAATTGATCTCTTAACAGTCACTTCTGTCACCATTCTAAGTCCTCTGATCCAGGATTTATTTTCCTAACTCAACTTACTTAGTTTATCTGAGTGTTGGGAGGATGCAAAGCAGAATGAAATACAATCCCAGCCAGTTTGGAAAGGAGCCTGGGTGGCATCGTGGCTAAAGCACTTGGCTGCTAACTGAGAGGTTGACAAGTTTGAACCCACCAGCTGCTCTAGGGACAAAGATGTGGCAGTCTGCTTCTGTAAAAAATTTCCAGCCTCAGAAACCCTTTGGGGAAGATCTACTCTGTTATACAGACTTGCTGTGAGTCAGAATTGATGTGACGGCAGTGGGTGGACACCTGCTTGGAGTTAGGGAAGCAGACTCTGGCAGACAATACAGGGCATGGTACCAGATGCTGCACACATGAGATCGGGTGTTCTGTCATGAGCGCCTAAGGAGTAATGATGATGGTAGTGCCAAGTCACTTCTCTCTAAATTGCTTCAATCCCTATTGGATAAGGGATTAGACTAAATGAACAAACAAATGTGAAAGCTCTTCTCCGTCATAGACAGTTACAACCCTGCCATTCCAGAGTCACAGGAGCAGATGTGCTAGATCAGCAACACTTAGAAGGCAGCAGTTTCCTGGAAAAGAACAATTGAGTTTTCCTGGTTGCAACTCACCTATCTACTTTAGCTGCCAGCAAGTAGGGAATCCATATGTGTATGGACCACGAAGCTGTACACAAGGCCAGTTGCCAAGTTGATGCTACTGCTACTTTCTCTGTAGGCCATGGGAACTTCCCCTACCTCTGTGGGAACCTGAATGATGTTGTCGTCAGCCCTCTCCTGTACACATGCTATCAGAATTCCCAGTCCATCTCTCGAGCATATGAGCAATATGGAGCTTCTGCAATACAACCTATCTCAGAAGAGATGCAGTTATTACTGACTGTCTACTATCTCGTCCAGCTTGGTGAGTCTCTATTCCAGGTACTGGGAACCACTGGTAGGAGAATCACAAAAGGGGAGAAATTCCAAATGCCTTTTGAGCTGACCATTGGAGTGCTTTTGAACACCCACTTGGGATTGTTAGAATTGAAATACAAGGAAATTGTGACTGCATGTGCGTTCCTCCAACTTCCCCAGGTATCAGACTGTGAACCATTATGAAGCAGTGATCACCGTGGGAAGGGGCTACAGAAGGACTTAAACTAGGTCAAAAGCAAGAGAGAGTAATTGGAAAACCAGTTTACCTGTTGGTGTAAGCGCTGTGAGAATGTAGCAAAGATTACAGGAAACGAGCACTATTCCCTCAAGGAAAGTGAGCTATAGTAAAGATCAAACACCCCAGGGTAAGGGTGGTGTATGTCACTGTGTTTGTGTGTGGATGTGTGGATGATGTAGGGTAATCAAGAAAGGCTGCATGAGCAGGTGACATTTGATCAAAGGTCTGAATGATGAGAAGGAGCCAGCCTTTGGAGAGCTGGGGAAGGCTGTGAGGTGGGAAGGAGTGTGGAGTATCCTGGGGTCAGTCAGCTGCAGCAGCATTAGATCGAGGTACAGTCAGAGAGGGAGCGAGCAGGGCCTTAGGCTGAGGTAAAAAAAACTGCATTGGAATTTGGATACATTGAGCAGTTTCTTGTTGTTGTTGAGTTGGTTCCCATTCATAGAGACCCTGTACAGGGTTTCCTAGGACCAGCTGGTGAGCTTGAACCAAGTTTTAAGCTTGAGATTCTCATTTGTCAGCTACATGGAGTGTATTGAGGATTTGGATGTTGTTGTTGTTGTTATGTGTCATCGAGTCAATTCTGATCCATAGCAACCTTGCATAGGGTTTCCAAGGAGCAGCTGATGAGCTTGAACTGCCAATCTTGCAGTTCAAATGGCTTTGCAGTCTGGTGCATTAACCCACAGTGACACACCAGGATAGATAGGTCATAAACTCAGGAGAGAGACTGAGACTATTTGGGAAACATTAGCTTAGAGATAAGGTATAGTAAATGTTCAAGACTAGTGAGATCAATGGAGAGTGATTATGGATGGAGAAAAGTGCCAAGGTGTGAGCCCCAGGAACACTCCCAGGATCACAGGAGGAGCTAACTGAGATGGAGCAGCCATGAAGGCAGGAAGAGAGCCCAGAGACCTGAACTGTGGAAACATCCCTAATGCTTCCCCTCCCCCCCCCCCCATTTCCTTCTCTCTATCTGTTGTTTTCCTTTCTCTAGTTTTCCCTCAATCCCTCTATTGATCTTTCTTACAATTGCATACAATCCATCAACAAATCTGGCTGATTCTACTTCCAAAACATTTCTCCAATCAAATACCTATTACCGTCTACACCACTGCCAGTCTTATTCAGGGCAGCATGCTTGCCCCCTAGTCTTCACATCTGTTCTAAGTGCTCAGAGCCCTCCAATGTCTCCACATGCACAATCCAAACTCAGCTGGAGACCCTGAGTAATTTGACCCTGCCTCCTGCTCCTACCTCTGAGCTACTCCAGCCACTCTCTTCTTCCCAGGCACACCGATCTGGGTCTCACCCACAGAGTTTGCACTTTATGTTCCTTCCACATGAAATTCTCCTGCCTAGAATATTTGCATGATTTGCTCTTCTCAAGTCACAGTCCTCCTTTGGAGGCCTTTTCATCATGAAAACAGACAACATTCCTCCTTAGCAGGCATCATGACCTCTTTCTTGCCTTACTTCCTATCATTTTATCCTTTGTTGTTAAATATCATGATGTCAGTTCAGACTCATAGCATTTAAA
The DNA here is from genome assembly GCF_000296735.1 of Chrysochloris asiatica. Lineage (NCBI taxonomy): Eukaryota > Metazoa > Chordata > Mammalia > Afrosoricida > Chrysochloridae > Chrysochloris > Chrysochloris asiatica. The sequence continues at coordinate 7,131,113 of NW_006408649.1, read as the reverse complement.
GCACTTCCACTCCTTAAATTGTATCTGTATATCTGTTTAAGTGCATCTCCTCCAAGTAGGATGTAAGGTCCATGAGACCCCAGAGCATTTTATCTAGCTTGTTCCCTTCTGTATGCCCTGTTTGGGCATCAAGACACTCCAGTAAGTATATGTTGAATGAATAGATAGATGTTGACAAAGAAGCTAGTGAAAACAAAAACAAATCAGTGTTTCAAGGAGAAGGCATAATTCACTATGTCTGAGAGGTTGAGTGGAGTAAAGATTGGTCATTGACCATTGGGCTTAGTCATATGGAAGTGACTGGTGACCTTGGTGAGCAGCTTAGGGGGAATATGGAGACAGCTGCTGCATTGGAGTTGGTTGTAGAGAGTAAGAGATGAGGGGATGAGTGTGGGAATGTAGGCAACTTTCTGAAGGAGATTTGCTGAGTGGCAGTGATTCCAGAAAAAGAACAATTTTAAAGAGGGGAGTTATAATGGTTAATGAAATCAAATCCTGTCACAACCCATTGAGTAGGTGGTAGTATCCCAGTGTTACAGATCAGGAAACTGTATAATAAAATAGTTTAGGATTACTCAGTGCTGGGCTGAGCTGGTTTGGACCTCATCTTCTAAATCAAGTTCAAGTACTTTTATCTCTAGTTCACCCAAATATAAAATTTAGATGTACTAGGCAGACAATTAATCAAAAAGAAAATTCCTGTAGGGAACAAATGTTGGTAAATATGAAGTCCCAGTTTATCAAAGAAATGCAAATGACCAGATTAATCAAGGAATGTTTTAATCAGTTATTGACAACCCAGATGGTAGTGTCTAGTATCCAGTGTTGTAAAGGGGGCATAGAACCTGTCCTGTCATGAACATTAAGGTCATGGCTTATTGATACACTTTAGGGCACTTGGAAATAATCTAATGTTAGTTAGCTCTGTAAACCCACTTTTGAAAATGTCGGTTACAAAAGTAAGGTTCTACACATAAATATGTGTACTGCAGAACTATTGATAAAGGCGATTATTTGGAAGCAGCAAGAGGATCAACAAAACAAATTACTAAATAAATCATGGTGCCTCCATCTGATGGGACACTATGTACCTATTAACAGTACTATTTACGAAGACTATAATCAGCTAAAAACATGATTATAGTATGGAGGCAAGGGAAAAAAGCAAGACCCAAAGTTATATGTATACAGTCACTAAAGTGATTTAAAACCAGCATGGAAAAACAAGACAGACATTCACAAAAACAGTCGTAGGCCTTTTAGGACCCTGAGATCGTGGTTGCTTTTATATCCGTCTATATTTCCCATCAGTCAGTGCTGGTTAGTTGCCTGATTCACAGCTACCCCATGTGTACCGCTCAGGGACTCCTATAATACTATTTAACATTTATCATTTAAATTGTTACACACATTCCTCTAGAAATGTGTACATATAAAGCCACCTGTGCCAGACAGGTAGATCAGGTGCAGAAGCCTTTTTTGCCCATGTCATTTGCCAGCGGCAGACCAGGTGCCCCTGATGGAGGACCTGGAACAGATCTTCATGCGCTCCTGGCGTGAATCCCATCTGACGGAGATTCGACAGTATCAGCAGACGCCTCCGCAACCCTTCCCGCCAGCAGCTAGCACTGTGGCGCCCGTGACCTCGGCGCAGCTTCCCTGGCTGGCTGGTCTTGCTGCCAGCTCCTGCAATGACAGCGTGCACATCATTGAGTGTACCTACTCTCTGGCCGAAGGCCTCTCCGAGATGTTCCGACTGCTTATAGAGGGCAAGCTCGCTAAGACCAACTACGTGGTCATTATTTGCGCCTGCCGGAACTCGGCCATCGATTCCTGCATCGCAGTCACGGGTGAGTCCTGGCTAGTCCTTCTTGACTTGTATTTACTTCTGAATCTCTTCACCTTTGTTGTCTCTTTTGCGTCTACTGACCTAAGGTTTGGAGTAGGGACAGTCCTCTTTAGAAGGGAACTGTGGGGCGTTAGTGCAAGCTGTTTAAATTAAAATGCTGTTCCTGTTTTAAAATGACAAGTTTAGTAGTTCACATTTCTCCTCCTAGGAAGATTTGGGTCAAATTTGGAGTCTAAATCCAAAATTAAAGAAACCAGTTGTCATCAGGTTAATTAGGGTTAATAGAGGAGAACTGTGCTCCACAGGATTGTCAACACTGATTATTTGGAAGTAGATTGCGAGCCTTCTGCTGAGGTAACTTTGGGTGTACTCCCACCTCCAACCTTTTTAGCAGCTGAGTATGTTGTTTGTACCACGCTGCAGAATTTAAGAACTGGTTTAAAGTTTGGTTCTAGTTGTTTCAACTATGAAATAGAAATAGAACTAATCCATTATTGTATCATGTGAGTTAATGGACTAATTAACAAATTAATTATAAAAATTCTTATCAAGTCATTGTTCTAGTTCCTGGGCATACAGGAGAGAACACAACGAAGACCCTACATCTCTGATGCTTCTTTTCTAAAGCAGGAGGCAGACAATACACAAATAAGCATTTGAGGTATCAGGTAACAAGTGTTATGATAAAACATAGCTGTGGGCAAAATAATAGAGAATTAGAGTTGGGGGATATTATTTTATAAGGCAGTTAGGAGACACCACTGTAATGAGGTGACATTAAAACAGAAAGCTGAGGGAAGTAATGGAAGCAAACATGCCAGCTATGGGTCAATGGCATAGTTCCCCAAGACTGTGTGGGTACATGCTGTGGTGAGCATGCTAAAGGAGCAGCAGGAAGACCAGAGCAGAAGGGCTGTGCAGGGTCTTTGAGGCCATGTAAGAACTCTGGCATTTTCTCTAGTGAGATGGGAAACTAACTATTGGAGGGTTTTGAGCGGAGAAGGGACAGAAATCAGACTTCTGTATTGGAAGGATACCCTGTTTGTATGGAGAATAGACTGGTGGGGAATTGAATGGGAAGTCTGGTGTCATATTGAGAGACTGTTGTATTACTCCAACCCTGGAGTTGTCTTGACTTAGATTGGAAGATGTGCCACCAGAGAGAATTGGCCTAATTCTGGATATATTTTGAAGTCCCTACTCTCAGGGTTTGCTGACGGATTGTAAATAGACTGTTGGAGACAGAGAGGAGGATTTTGGCCTGTGCAACTGGAATTGTGTAGTTTCTGTCTATTGAGAAGCAGCACTGGTTTATTTTTATTTTTTAATTGTTTGTATGGAGAGGGAAGTGATGTCACTCATGCTGATGATGGGACCAAGAGTTCGCATTGCCTAAATGTTACATATCCCAGTGGCAATGGCAAGTAGGCAACTCATAGAAAAATCTGAAATTCAGGACAGAGGGTAGATATAAAGAGTTTAGAGTGATCAACAATTGTGGGGGTCTTTAAAGTCAAAGGATGGATGATTTGACCTGTCCAGTAAGTGTAAAGAAAAGGATTAGAAGATTAACCCCAGTCATTCTGACATTTAGCCTCAGGAAGAAGAGAAAACTATAAAGGAGACATGAGAAGAGACAGCCAGTGAGAAGGAGAATGAGAGAACAGAATTTAGGAGGCCAAAGGGAAGATGTGTTTTAAGAATGAGGTACTGAGGTTAGTAGTTTTGAATCCTTGTTTGATGAGTCAGCAGGATTGTGAATCTTTTCTCCAAACACGCTCAGCAGCTTAGTTAGAGGCAGAGAACAAGAGGAGAGTTTGGCCAGTGAGCGTGGAGTGAGGCTATTAACTGGAGATACTGGAGGTGGTAGGAGTCCTGGTATGACTCTGAAGGATAATGCAATGGACTGCAAGGTCAATTTGAACCACAAGATCAGCAGTTCAGACACACCAGCAGCTTCTTGGAAACCCTAGACAGTATCACTATGAGTCGGAACCAACTTGACAGCACTCAACAACAACACTGGTGGTAGTGGTTATGTGCGGTCCAGTTGGTTCCTACTCATAGTGACCCTGTAAATCATTATGGGAACAGAAAGCTTCATCTTTCTCTCACTAAGCAGTTGGTGGATTCAAACTACTGACCTTGTAGTTAGCAGCCCTAAGTGTAACCCACTATGCCACCAGAGCTCCTTGAGGAGGCATTTGTTGTTGTTGTTATGTACCATGGAATTGGTTCTGACTCATTGCAATTTGTTGTTAAGTGCCACTGTGTCAGTTCCAACTCATAGTGACCCGGTATAGGGTTTCCAAGGAGCTGCCAGTGGGTTTAAACTGCCAAGCTTGCAGTTAACAGTCCAGTGCTTATTTTACAATGCCACACCAGGACTCCAGTTTGAACTTGTTGTTAAGTGCCTTCAAGTTGATTCCAACTTATAGCTCCCCAGTATAGGGTTTCCAAGGAGTAGCTAGTGGATTTGAACTGCTGACCTTGCAGTTAACAGTCCAGTGCTTATCATGCAGCACCATACCAATATCTATTTTCATCTTGTTGCTGTTAAGTGTGGTGGAGTTGGTTCCGAGGCTTTAGATCTTTGTGGGAGCAGAAAGCCTCATCTTTCTCCTGAGGCGTGGTTGGTGGGCTCAAACTGCCTATTTTGTGTGTCATAGTCCAGTGCTTATCCTATGTGATGTTATCCTTCTTGTTGTTAAGTGCTGTTAGTTGATTCTGACTCATAGCTAGCCTGTTTAGGGTTTCCGAGGAGCAGCTGGTGTGTTTAAACCACCGACCTTGCAGTTAGCAGTCTAGTGTTTACCCTACAGCATCAACCAGGACACCAGACTCCATTGTTGTTGTTGTTAAGTGTTGTCAACCCATAGTCACCCTGTATAGGGTTTCCGAGCAGTTGCTGGTGAGCTTGAACTGTTGACCTTGCAGTTCAAATGGCTTTGCAATCTGGTGCATTAACCCACAGTGCCACACCAGGACTCTGTTAAGTGGTGCTAATTGCAGCATTTGAAGGGGAGGATCAAATTTCACACCAAATGGAAGACTCTAAATCAGGAGTGGGGAAACTTTTCTGCCAAAATTTATGACATCATTTGTGGGCCATACAAAATTATCAACTTAAAAATTAGTCTGCTATATTTGGTCAAACATTTAATTAACTCACCCTTCCTGGTGTGGTGCTTCCTAATGTGCAAAACTACAAAGTTGGTTTGAACCACAAGGTTGGTGGCTCAAGCTAACCAGCTGCTCCTCAGAAACCCTATACAAGGTTGCTATTAGTCAAACCAACTCGATGGCACTTAACAACAACAACAACGTGATGGCTGGAACTGTGGTTTCTTTGGCAGGGCCAGACCAAATGATTTTGTGGGCTTAATATGGACCTCAGGGCAGACGTTCCCCACCCCTGCTCTAAATGTGCCCATTGAATGACTGAAAATCAAATTGAGGAGTATAACACAAGTCTGTGTGGCACTGTAGATAAAGTACTAGAACCCAAGGTTAGTTTGAACTATAAGGTCAATAATTCAAACCCACCAGCCACTCTTTGGAAACCCTATACAGGGTCTCTGTGAGTTGAAACCGACTTAATGGCACTTAAGAACAACAAAAATTTAGATCATGAGTGTTGCCATTCGTGTGATTATAGTCAAAGAGACCCCTCCCAGCTTGCAGCTAGAGCTTTGGGAAGCTGTTTCTTACTCCTTTGGCACAAAACCACAATATGAGAGGGAATTAATCCTGAATTCACCATTTCTACCCACAAAAGACATCTGTGCACACACACAGATGCACACACACGCATACACACACACACACACCTACCATATCCTGCAGACTACTTTTGGTATAAAAGAGGTGATGAACTAGGTGGAAACTGGTGAGTTTCTACAGACCATCAAGCAATGAGCTTGTTCCTCAGAGTTAGGAAAGCAAGATTCAATTCTCAGCAAGTCACAGCTGACAGCATCAGTTTGATACCTGGCTGTAGGTTCTGAGTGTGTTCTAAACCTATCAGGTTGGGTTGTTCAATTTTGCCAAGAAGCAGATGTCAGCATCAATCCAATATGGTATTTGTGTGGTATTCCCAGCAAGTGTTACTGTGAGATTGACAGCAGTCTCCAACTTCTTGTTCACCTTGTAGTAAATGGAGCCACTGAGCTCTGTCCTATCATTCACATTAGTGTAAAGCTGGAATTCATCAATCTTGTAGCCAACCACGAAGTTGCTCTTGGCTGGGTAGAATTTGGCAGTCTCAAAGTTCATATTGTAACCCACCAGCCAGCACTTGTAACCCAACACCAGAGTGTCCCGATGGAAGGTTCAGTGAGTCAAAGTCCACATCACAGCCCAGGTTTGATGTATTCCCACTATTCCCTGTCTTAATTTTAGAGTTTCCCTCCACCCTATAGTGTTAGGTCAGAAGGATAACTCAGAGGTCAGCCTCAGTCCATGTGCAATTTGGTCTTCCATAGTAACCTTGTTGCCTAATATGTTCAAACCTACCAGCTGCTCCTCAGAAATCCTATACAGGGTCGCTATGAGTTGGAACCGACTCAACTGCACTTAACAACAACAATGTATTGTCATTGTTCCATTTCTCCATAAATGTCAGCCCACATCTGTCCATCTGTGCTTGGGTGTTTCCAGACAGCCTATCACTTTGGTAGTTTTGGTGTTGGCTGAGCATGAGCTTGTAAATTCAGTCCAATGTCAGACTTTTTTTCAAATCAAGTTTTATTAAGCCAAATTCATAGTCCTTGGTGAAGACATCCCTAATACATTTGCCAAGTTATCCTACGTGGGAGGCATATCCATATTCTGCTCAAAGCCAATGGTGACTGTGGTAGGCTGCAACTGTTAGCCAAGATTTCAAATGAGTAGGAATTGGTGAAGGGAAAACCAATTTGGTCTGCAAACTTTCACCCAAATCACAATCAAAAAGCTTTTAGAAAATGAAAACATAAAATTAATATAACACAAGAGTTGTATATTTTACACCTGAACTGTAAAAATCTATTTAAAATTTACTGTTACAATGTATATTATTAGTGCGCATTGTCCCCAAAGCATTTGTTTTTAACTTTCTTTTATAGTGAATTGGGTCAAGGTTTACAGAGCAGATCATTGTTTTGCATTCAACAGTTCATATTTTGAATACAGATTTTGATCCAAAAGCCTTTTGGCATTCTTTGATCCTAAACATGTTCTGCGTTTTTCATAAACTCTTCACTTTGGTTTGAGCAGTACATTTAGCAATAAATCCAGAGCCTCTGCTGTGTGCTAGGCATTGTACTAAGCATTTTATAAAAAATGGTCTTGTTTAATATTCACAGAAGACCCGTCCTCTGTTAACCACATACTCCAGATGAGGAAATTAAGTCTAGAATGGTTCAGGAACTCATCCTGGGTTACACATCTAGTGAGTGGGAGAGAGAGACTCCAAAGACAGCACTTTAGTTTTTCGTTAGGCGATCTTGACCTTCATTTCTCCCGTTAATCATTATCCAGGATCCCTGGTGTGGCAATGAGGATAAGTACTGGATTGTAAATCGCAAGTTCGGTTCAAACCCACCAGCTGCTCCTTGGTAATCTTATACAGGGTCACTGTAAGTCGGAACCAACTGGACAGCACTTAATGATAACAACAATTGTTATCCTAATGGTGAAGTTGGGACAGGTGTCTACAATTCATTCATTCATTCATTGAACAAACGTTCCCTGGATACCTGCTGTTTGCCAGGCATGGTGCTGCGTCCTGGGACTAGGTAGATAAAGGCACAGACCCCATCATGGAGGAGCTCCTGTGTTAATTCTGAATGAAGGGACCCAGGGAAATTTGTTGTTTGTTTTTCAGGGAAATATCAAGCCCGGATTCTTTCCGAGAGCCTCCTCACCCCAGCAGAGTACCAGAAAGAAGTCAATTATGAGCTGGTGACTGGGAAAGTGGACTCCTTGGGGACATTTTTTAGCACACTCTGTCCAGGTAGGCTTTTGGTGAGGCAGATTCCTAAGTTCCTAAGAGAGAAAGGGAGAGGTCCTCCCTTACCCCATCTTCCCCTGCACCCGCTAAGGCTGACCTTGATTTAAATGTGAAGAGCAGTCCCTCTGTTCTATCCTTTTGTGTTTTGTGTACCTTTTATTCTTGTGTGTCAGGAGTAGTTTCTGACTGACAGTCTCTTCCTTCTCTGGCTATTGGATTCTCCTAGACATGAGCTTTGAGGTTTCTGGCTTGGTTTGCACATGAGGTCCTTGTGCTTGGCTCTCTCTACTTGTCTCCAGCCTCACCTGCCACCATTTCTGATGTCCTCTTCTGAATTACTTGAAGCTTGTTGCTGAGAATGTCTTATGCCATGTGTCCTGTGCTGTGAGTTCCTTTCTTTGCCTGACGACTCACCCTTCAAAACTCATCTCCTTTCCTCCCAGAAACCTTCACTGACTCCTCTTTGTTCAGGATGCACTTGGAACCCCTCTCTGTCCCTGAGCATCCTACTCTTTCTTCAGTCATTGCACTTACCTGACTGTGTTAATAGACTTTGTCTTTCTAGACTGTGAACGCCTTGACAGGATGGGTCATGCCTTCCTTATCCCTGGTCTCCTTGGGACAGTGCCTGGCACAGAGTAGATGTTCCATAGGTGTTTGCTGAGTTTAATGGAGATGCAAAACACATTTCTGCTTATTCTCTCTGTTTTGGGTAGAGGGAGACATTGACATTTTGCTGGACAAATTTTATCAGGAAAATCAAGGCCATATTACATCGTCACTTGCTGCCTCCTCTGTCACTAAACCAGCATCCCTGGATGTTAGCGGGGTACCAGCATGCACAAGTGAGTAACAACAAAAGGCTGGGTGCTGGGGACATGGGCTGGGTGGGGCAACTTTTAAGGACCTCCACACTGTGAAGAAGCTATGCTAGAGGCTCATCCAAAGGCAACTCATCTCCTTAGCATGGAAGTAGACCGAATACATAATTTTAGTCTGTAATGATCATTTCATTTTACCCTGAAATGTATATTTGTATACTTTTCCTGAGATAGTATATTTCTCTGTGCTATTTTCTAGCTTGTAATGTATTGTTGAATCCTGTTTTGTTTTTTGTTTTAATTTGAACTGTCCACAAAGAGCTGTGATATCCTCCTTCTTTACCTGAGAACATGTAGCCCTCTTCCAACATCCAGTCGTCTGTCATCTCCTCTGGATGACAGAGTAGTCCACTGCCCCCTCTGTGCTCACAGAGTGCTTTATTTGTACCTTCATTATGAAATGAGGAAACGTATGTGATATGATGACCACAGTGTGCAGCACACAACAGGTGCTTCATAAACATTAGTTTATCTTTCCATTCCCTTAGTCACTTTACAATGAATCGCTAGCCAGGGGCCCGTGTTGGATTCCCTAGCTGAGTTTTGCGTACGTAGAACATGTGGTCTGGCAGATGCAGGCTGGGAGCCACCTTCACTCTAGACTTACCTCACACTACGGGCTCTGGTTCCAGGCTACGCTCTGGAGCCGCACCGCGTCCGGCCCTTCCAGTTGGCAGTGGCTCAGAAGCTTCTCTCTCATGTGTGCTCAATCGCTGATTCCAGCACCCAAAACCTGGATTTAGGATCCTTTGAGAAGGTTGACTTTCTGATTTGTATTCCGCCCTCAGAGGTGACCTACCAGCAGACCTTGTTCCATGTCTGGCATTCAGGTACATGACCTTTCAGGGGCAGGTTTTCAGTTTTTTGTGGGGAAGCTTCCATTCATCAACGATCAGATTTGTATTGCACATTATTCTTTGCTTCTAAAGTAGACAGAGCAAGTGTTGCTATTCCTGTTTTGTAGGTCAGGCAACTGATCACAGAGACTAATGCCCAAGATTTTATAAAATCTGTAAAAGGTAGAACCATGACTTGGATTTTTAATCTATCACACTGTGGCCAACAATCTTTGTGTTAATACGTGGCTTCAACTTAATATATTTTCTTTGTGTTTCCAAGAGGATTGCTATATAAATATATGAAATAACACAGAGTCAGTTTCTTCACTCAGAAGAGTAACTCTAGTGGTATCACGTAAGGTCAGGTGGCATTCAGCCTGTGAAATGATTTTGCTGGGTGGTAGGACCCTTCTTTTCCCTTCCCTTCAGTGTCATACCAAGCCTGGGATATGTTGTCTCATGAAGCCAGCTTTGCTGGTACCACTTGATGGGCTGCTCTGTGCCCAACCAAGCTGTGGAAAAGGCCTACCTCTGTGCCCCAACATCCTGTACATAAGAGTTACATGGGAGCTGTTTGTGCATGAGTTAGCATCCCAGAGTCCTCCATGGCTAACTCAGTTCTGTAGCTCAGGGGCCTAGCACTGTGCCTGATATGTGGGAGATGCTTACCAGGTATCTGTAGAGCGAAAGTGCTAATGTTTGAAGTTACTGATGTGTCTTTACTGTGTTGCAGGGGTTTTACTGGAGCTTGGCTTGGAGAAGGAGCACATGACCAAGCAGAGAGTAGAGCAGTATGTTTTGAAGCTAGATGCGGAGGCTCAGACAAAATTTAAGACCTTTCTGCAAAATTCCTTTCAGAATCCGCATACACTCTTTGTCCTAATCCACGACCATGCTCACTGGGATCTTGTGAGGTTAGAGTGACTTGGTATATGATAAGGTTGAGATTTTCCTGCTTAGAAATAATGTATATGGATGAAGCTTGGGACTGTGGGATGGAGTCTTAAAATGACCAGTCTTGTCGGGGTTTTAGTGTTTATAAGCAGATGCCATGGATGTCTTCAGAATCTTAGAATTAGAAACCATCTCAGGAGTATCTATTAAAACCCTTGCAATTTACCATGATGGGAGCTAAGGGCTGGACAAGGGTAGTGTCTTTAAGCACTGTCATGGGGTAGGGTGGGAGAGTAGCAATGACAGAGCCCCATCTAGAACAAAGGCCCCTGAATTGCAGCCTGATGCACCTTTTTCTGTGTCTTCTCAGCAACAAAGGAGCCACGCTGGTATAATAAGGAAGGGATTCTGAGCCCAAGCCCTTTCCTGATTGAGGCTGCCACCAACTCTAGTATTGTGTCCTTCAGGGATAGCTTTACTCAATTAAAATGAGTATCAATCTAAGTGAATTTCAGATGGTGACACACCAGAAGTTGGGTGGGATTTCCCAGTTGTTTACTGTAAGACTGGCTGGGGGGTATGCGTTTAGACATGTCCACTATGGCACACGAGGAGAAGTAGTGACCCAGGAGAGGATGAAGATCATGTGGCCAGATCAAGGTGGAACACTTTGGTTTCTCATAGCTTCATGGACGTTTAGGGCTGGCCAGAGTCTTAAATACCACCTCGAAAAGGGGTTTACAATAAGGGGGACTGTGAATATCTGAAATGACATAAAAGCTATATTGTGACTCTTCTTTTGAGGGTAGGTTTCTGAGACTGGTTACCTGCCCTCCCAAGGGTTAAGCACTGATTTGTCCTGTTCCCTAGATTTACAAAAGAATAAGCTGAAACAATTATTCCACAAAGAGAAGGGAGGCAGAATTAGGCCAGTTTTCTAGACCCTTGGCCCAAAATATTTCCAGTTCCTTTACCACAACCCCTGTAGTTTAGCCTGGACTTTACCAGTTTATACCTTCTCTGGATTATTTTAAGGTCAGTTGGACTTTAGGGAACATAATTCTAAGAGATAAATGCACAGTTAAGTTGGGTTAAGGGTGAAAGATAATTCACTGAACACTCCTGGTTTGGCATCACTGTACTAAAGGATTATGTATCTTTAAGCAGTCTTTTATAGTAACTATTCCCCAACCAAGTTTTGAATAAGTAATACCTGACAGGTACCTGAAATTCAATCTTTTTTTTTTTTTTTTTTTTCTCCTAGTTATGGGCAGAGCCATAAGCTTTACTTTTGAGCACAGTTGGGGTGGGGGTGGCTAGTTAAAATATGTCCAAATGCTTTATCCTTGTAAAATTACAGAACAGTATTTAAACTCCCCTGTTTGTTTCTTCTTCCCCTCTTCCTCTCTCAGTAGCGCTGTGCATAATCTCTATTCTCAAAGTGACCCATCTGTGGGGTTGGTGGACAGATTACTCAACTGCAGGGAGGTGAAGGAGGCCCCCAACATCGTGACCCTTCACGTGACTTCCTTCCCATATGCTCTGCAGACACAGCACACCCTCATAAGCCCATACAATGAGATCCACTGGCCTGCCACCTACAATAATGTGAGTGCTCCTGGGATAGTGGGTCATCATTTAGCAGTGAGCTTTGAAGTTGGAGAAATTTGTTTTAGTTAAAAAAAAACAAAACCTGACTAGTCCAGTTAGAGATCAAGTGGAGTCCAGCTTCTTGAATCTTTGATTCAATCCAGCATTTAGATTTGGATTCAGACCTTCCCGATGCCCTTGGAAATCTTCTTCAGTGTATCAGTTGGTTCCCCCATTTTAGGAAGTACGATGCAGTGAGGTGAGGTGGGTGTGGCATTTTCTCCAGTGACTGGAGCTCTCTGACCCTCTGAGCAACATTCTCGTTGTATCAGATAAAGATGGTGAAGCAGCACATGGGGTCTTCCGTATGGAAGGGCTTCAGGTTTGTGTAGAAGCCCTAGAAGGGTCCTGTGTCTCCAATTCCCACACTCTTTAAGCAGTGTGATACAGAATTTCCTTCCTCAAATGAAATATACATTCTTGGAGACTAGTAAATTCTATTTTAGTATATCACCTGCCATTTTCTTATCAAAGTAGGGTGCCAAAACAGTTTTCATAGCTTGAAAATCCTACATTGTTGAATAAGTAAACATAAAATGCTGGGAGGTTGGAGTGCCTCAGTGTTGTCTGGTAATGGTGGTGATTGTGTTCCTCCAAGTCGGATCTAACTCACAGCGACCCACTATAGGATTTCTGAGGCTGTCAGTGTGTGTATGGTGTGGCACTGTGGGTTAATGTGTTGGACTGCAAAGTCAGTTTGAACTGGAAGGTCCGCAGTTCAGGCTCATCAGCTGCTCCTCAGAAACCCTATACAGGGTTGCTGTGGGTCGGAACCAACTTGAAGGCATGTAGCAACAACAAAGTCTTTACATGAACAAAAAGCCTCATTGTTCTCCCATGAAGTGATTGGTAGATTTGAACTGCTGACCTTATGATTAGCAGCCCAATTTGTAATTCACTATGCTACCAGAGCTCCTTCAATATTGTCTAAGGAGCTTTTAAAAAATATTGATACTTGACCCCATCCTGTAGATTCAGAATCAATAATAATAATAGCAATAACAATCAGTTATGCAGTTTTTACTGTGAGCCACATACTATTTTAACTGCTCTGTGCATATGAACTCATAAAAAAGGCAGGTGCTAAAAGGATTTCTATTTTGTGAATGGAAAAGTGAGGCCAAAGGAGAGAGTCACTTATCTAAGGTCATGCAGCGAGAAAGTGGTAGAATCAGGACTTGCTTTAGGTTGTCTGGCTCTACTGCCCTCATGCTCTTTGGGATGAAGTTTAGGCCTTTGTATTTTTAACAGTCTTACCCAACTTTACTATGCTTTGAAGTTTGAAAAGCATTGATTTTGGGAGAAATTTATGTCCATATAAGTGAATATGGCTAGATAAATGATTGGATTTTTTTTTTTCAATTAATTTTAATTGCAACTGAATGCAAGAGAGTTGATTAGCATGTTCCTAAAATCACCTTAAAGTTGTGGAAAGAAGCAATTTTAATGAAGAAAAATATACTTTTTTTTTTTAATGAGGCTGAGTTTCTTCTTGGTGGTGACATTGGGATCAAATGTCTTCAGACATTGGGCTACATCATCAAGTAGGAGTGCATTTTGCTTTATATTGGGAGAAGTAATGATGCTTTTGAGTTATGGTGTTGGAGAAGAATATTGAAAGTGCCATGGGCTTCCAAAAGAACTAACAGATCTGTGTTGGAAGAAGTGCAGCCAGAGAGCTCCTTGGAGCCAGGATGGCCAAACTTCATCTCTCATACTTTGGATATATTATCAGGAGGGACCACTCGCTGGAGAAGGATGTCATGTTTGGTAAGGTGGAGGGTCAGAGAAAAGAGGAAGACCCTCAGTGAGATGGATTGGCCAAGTGGCAGCATCAATGGGCTGAAGCATGCAACAATCGTGATGTTGGCCCAGGACCGGGCAGTGTTTCGTTCTTTTGTGCATAGGGTTGCTATAGGTCGGTACTGACTTTATGGTACCTAACATCAACAACTAATGCCATATACAGTACAATTTAGTCCATGGCTTCAGTCCACGCCACCTTCATGCCTGTCATGTGAGCCTCCTGCCATCCTTGTGAATGCAATGTTTGAGTGACTGACGCTTTTATCTTTTTCAGGGAGTGGACTTGTATCATGAAAATAAGAAGTACTTTGGACTGTCAGAATTCATTGAATCCACCCTTTCAGGACACAGCCTCCCCTTGCTGAGATACGATAGTTCTTTTGAGGCCATGGTCACCGCATTAGGAAAAAGGTACACTTCTCTCTCTGAAGCTATGAACAATGCTCAGTAGCTTCAAGTGCAAGATGAGGTATAGATAGCCAGCCAGTGAGTTCCAGAAAAGGGGTTCACATCCCTTCCTTCTTGGGTGACTCGGTCCCTCCATTAAAGGGGCCCTGGTTTATTCCTTGTTCTGTGTTTGAATCACTTTGTGTCAGTGATATTCTCTTCATGCTGTTGCTCCAGAAATTTGTAAAGAAGAGAATACATAGAAATATGCTGAGGTGAGGAACTATGTGTTTGAGAATCAAGGGAAGGCAAAAAAACAGGAGGTAAGATGTCTAAACGTCTCAAGCAATAATAACCACAGTTGGTTTCATGTTTTATCTCCTCCATGTATAAGCTATTGAATGCTTATTTTGTACCATACAATATTCCAAGAATTTTACTTTTATTACTTTATTTAGTCTTCACAACGACTCTTAGTAAATTGCTGTTTTCCCTATTTTGCAAATGAAGAAACCAAGGCACTGAGCATTCCCAGTGATTACTTCAGGCCACACATCTAATTAATAATATAACTGATAAGATAATCAAGGCTGACTCCAGAGGTTGACCTTTTAACCCCCTTCACACTGACCTGTGAGCTAAATATTATTGTTGTCTTTAAGTGCCATCAAATCATTTCCAACTCAAATTTTTTATTGGATGTCAAGTATTGTGAACTTTACCTTGTGGGATGCTAGATATTTTCTAACTCCTATGAATCTTCCAGAATTTTATTTTCAGATGTAGTTAAGTTATATAGAAACAGTTTAACCGTTTCAGGTCTTGCTTTTAATCTCTGTTAGTCTGGATCAGTGGCTAGTCTGTTTTGTCTAGGCCTAACTTCAATTCAGTCAGAGGATAAATCTGATCCCTGATACATACACTATGTCTGTCAGAAACAGAAGTTTCTGCTCATCCTTTGTGCAGAGTTGAGTGAGACATTTCCCAGTTTGAGAACTCTGAGTGGGTACCTCTCAAAATTAGCAACACCTGATTTGTAAGCCCTGTAACTGAATGTCCATGCCGGCAGCAATGGAAAGGGGCTCATGCCCCTAATGTCTTTATTACTTGCTCAAGGTGACAAGAGGCCACCAGAGCTGGGGCAGCAAATAGGACATTTTCCATACTGTCTTTCTTCCTGGGAATTATTTGGCAAATGACTTGGAAACCTTGTACAGGGTTGCTGCAAGTCGGAACTGACTTGACTGCATGCTACCACCACCACACAAGACAGGGCAAAGCAGTCTCTGGGCCACTGAGTCCTATATGTGCCCTATTTCATGGGCCAGCTGGGCCTTCCTGAGATAGCACTGGTAGTGGAAAGTTTTCCAGGTAAGCTTCAGTTTAGGTAACCCATAGTAGTTGAAGTGTTATGGGAGGCATGAAGAAAGGGGGAAGGAAGATGAGCAGGAGGGAGAAGCCAGGGAAGACACAGTAGTGGTATCAGAGATGCTGTTGGGAAGGAAACTGACTGCCCTAATAGGAACTCAGGTGGAAACAGCGTGACCATGCTATGGTTCCTATCTTTGTAGGTCAAGAAACTATTTTATCTTCGCTCCAAAAAAGCCACTGAGTCAAAAGGACTCATTCCAGCTAAGTAAACTCCTTATACATAAGTGTTTTGTATAAAGAATCTCAGCCTGTTTGTTCTTGCTAAGAAATGGAGTCCTGGTGTGACAATGTAGAATAAGCACTGGACTGCTAACCAAAACGTCAGTGGTCCAAACCGACCAGCTGCTCTGTGGAAACCCTCTACAGGGTTGCTATGCAAGGCACTGACTTGACAGCACTTAACAGAAAACAAGACATGTGCAGTGATCTGGACTTCCCCAGTGGTACTTGGGACCTGCGTGTGACACATGGATCAGACATGCACTAGCAGTGCCCGTGGTCAGGGAAGCAGTGACCATCTTCATGTGCTTACAATGTCTTCCTTCTATATAATAACCAGTTTCTGAAGTAACACCTGGTATTCTTGGTTTGACTGGATATGTTCTGATTTGTAATTTGCCCAATTAAATCATGCTTAGTTACACTTTTAATAATTTGCTGTAATTGGATTGAATCAAGGGTGTGCCTTTTGGGCCATTCCACAAAATTTGGGTCAGGTGGTAGCTTCACCTATGTGCTGATTGTGGGTGGTTCTCCTATGTCTAATTGGAACCTGGGGCAAATCATCTAACTTCTCATAGACATGTAAGTCAAGCTAATAATAGACTACATAGACATGAGTGTCATTAATTCATTGGACAAACATTTATTGAGTAGTTACTATGTGAAAATTGTTCTGGTATGCCACTATAGGATAAGCACTGGACTGCAAGGTCTGTCTTAACTGCAGGGTTGGCAGTTCAAACTCACCATCCGCTCCTTGGAAATCCTATACAGTGTCACTATGAGTCAGAGCTGACTCCACAGCACTTAACAACAACAACAGTTAAATGAAAGGAGTCCTGGTATAGCACTGTAGGATAAGCACTGGACTGCAAGATTGGTTTGAATTGCAAAGTCGGCAGTTTAAATCCACCAGCCATACAGGGTCGCTATGAGTTGGAGACAACTCAGAGGCACTTAACAAAACAACTAAGTGAAAAACTAATAACAACACTAAATCTGTGTTTGTTTCTTACCTGGAAATGACATCATTTATAATTTGGCTTCTAAGGCAAAAAGATTTGTTGTTGTTAAGTGCTATCGAGTAAATTCCAACTCATAGTGACCCTGTATAGGGTTTCCAAGGAGCAGCTGGTGGGTTTGAACTGCCAACCTTGTGGTTTGCAGTCCAGTGCTGATCCTACAGTGCCACACCATTGGCCCACGGAGAAAAGATAGTCCAGTTCAAAACAGTTGACTTCCAAAGGAGTTCTGAAAATACAGCTTGTCTATAATTTGGGAATTGCCTGTGCTTGTGTACCTGACCCACAAGGCGTCACCTGCGTGCAGCAGGGACATCTTCCTCACAGAAGACTCTGTTGGCATGCACTCTTTGTGTTACAGGTTCCCCCGGCTGCACAGCGCTGTGATCCGGACCTTTGTTCTGGTCCAGCACTATGCTGCCGCCATGATGGCCGTGAGTGGTCTTTCACAGATGAAGAACTACACGTCTGTGGAGACGCTGGAGATCACTCAGAACCTCATCAACTCCTCTAAGCAGTGCCCCTGTGGCCACGGACTCATGGTCTTGCTGCGGGTCCCCTGCTCGCCCCTGGCAGCTGTGGCCTATGAGCGGCTTTCCCATGTGCGGGAGAGGCTGGCCTTGGAAGAGCACTTTGAGATCATCCTGGGGAACCCCAACTCTGGCATCACTGTAGGGAAGCACTTTGTGAAACAGCTCAAGGTGGGTGGTGATGGCAATCAGACAGAGGGGTAGAAGGTGGCAACAAACTCAGTCATGACCTCTTAAGAGCTAGCCAGTCCCTCTAGCATCGTCTTTGGCCACTTCCCTAGATTTATTTCAGTCCAGCGGTGCTGGATTGTTTATAAATTGTTACTCCCTCCCTGCTACTCCAAAAGCACTATCTTGCTAGGCTTTCTTCCCTGGGGTGCATCTCTCTTCTTTCTTTTGTTTAACCATTGCTCCTATGCCTTCAAGACTCAACTCAAGGTCTTTTCTCCCTACAGGAAGCTCCGCTCTCCCCACCTCTCTGGCTGGTTTGGTGGTCTCGATGCCATGGTTCTCTATGCAGACAGCTATCATTAGTTGTCTCCCTGTCCTCTCCCAGGTGGTAGAGGGCAAGGCCCACAGCCCATAGCACAGACCTACTCTTTTTAAATGCCTCACACAGTGCCTGACCTATAGTAATTTCTCATTAAACCTGCAGGGGAGGGAAAATGCCAAAGGGCAAGAATATTAAACAACAAGTGGAAAAAATATAAATGAAAGGGTTATCACAATTGAGTGTGCTGATGTGACATCGTAGGATAATCACTGGACCGCGAACCACAAGGTCTGCAGTTCAAACCCACCAGCTGCTCCTTGGAAACTCTAAACAAGGTTGCTGTGAGTCAGAACTGACTCAGCAGCACTTAACAACCTGGTGTCTCCTTTAAGTACTTCATGATGGACTGTAAAGTCGTTTGAACCACAGGGGCTGGGCTTGTAGGGAAGTCCAGATTCTCACTGATTGGTTTATCATTTGTAATTGTCTGCAGATGTGGCAGAAAATTGATGATGCGGAGTGGAGACCTCAGACTTACTTGGAGTTGGAAGGCCTGCCTTGCATTTTAATATTCAGTGGGATGGACCCGCACGGAGAATCTTTGCCAAGGTGAGTGAGTGAGTGAGTGAGTGAGTGAGTGAGTGAGTGAGTGAGTGAGTGAGTGAGTAGTGAGTGAGTAGTGAGTGAGTGAGTGAGTGAGTGAGTGAGTGAGTATGTATGTATGTAGGGGACATTTGAAACCTGTAAAGCAAGGCCCAAGCTGACAGTGGGCCAGGCCAGGTAGCACCATATGCACTCATAGTCTTCATAGATTTCTGTGGTTTTTTTACATCAGTTTTCCAGCAGATGGCAGTACAGTGTGTCTGAGGAAGGGGCTGCTGCTTCCAGTGCTCAAAGACACAGTTTGTGCTTGTGGTGGGGCCGTTTGGGGATGGAGGGCCCTGCAGCTGGGTTTAGCCTCCATAACTATACACACAGACACACACACACACACACACACCCCACCCCCCATTGAATCTCTCTGGTGTGTCAAGCACTGCAGTGCTATTTATGAAAGTTTTGCATCGTCTCTGGGGTTTGGCCTACAATCCCAGCTGGAATCCAGGCAGCTGCCACAATTGGTCCCACCTAGTTGTCAGAGGTGTTCTGGGGATGATGAGGAGAGGTGGGGGTAGGGGAAACTGATGCAGCTCAGGAAGGAGCCTGGGTCTTCTCAAACAAGGAGGTGTGCGTTTTGAAGACTGTATTTCTCTGGAGCTGTGCAGATGTCACCACATGTCCTCAGGAGTCTTTTGGCCACCTCACAGATGGACAGACTGTCAGGACAGAGGGTACTAGGTCTTCTGTAAGGCAGTTGTGTGGATTAGTCTTGGCAGGCTGGCTTTAAAAAATTTAACAAGTACCCATCGAAGAGGGTAGGCAGCCAAGCTGTGGAGGGAGCCTTTGCATGTCTTTATTTGTACGACTAAAAAAAGAGTAACAGCTGATATGTATTAAATTCTTGTTAAGTGTGGGGACACTTTATCTCATTTTACCATAACCTGGGTGGGTGGGGATACAATTTCAGTGGTTCCATCTTACTGATGTTGCTGCTGTTAAGTGTCATCAAGTCAGTTCCAACTCATAGTGACCCTGTACAAGGTTGTACATCTTTGCAGGAGCAGAAAGCCTCATCACTCTCCTATGGAGTGGCTGTGGTAGGTTCAAACTGCTGACCCTGTGGTTTGTAATCCAGTGCTTACCTTGCAGAGCCACCATGCTCTCTACATCTATCTTACTGATGTTGTTGTTAAGTACTGTCGAGTTGTTTCCAACTAATAGAGACCCTGTATAGGATGTCCGAGGAGCGACTGGTGAATTTGAACCACCAACCTCGGGGTTCAAAGTAACTTTGCAGACCAGTGCTTATCCTACAATGCCACACCAGGACTATCTTACTGATGGAACTCTTGAAATAATACCTTTCTGGGGTTGTGAGAAATTAAGCAAGTATGGCTGACACTGAACTCTAGAGCTGCCTCTCTCCCCTGGGCCACCCCACTTTTTGGCAGGGTTTACTGTACACTGAATATTAAAGGATCAAATAAAGGGGTGACTGCAAAATGTTTCACCTTAGTTGTCACTATTTCACATGTATTCATTCCTAAGTTAAGGACTGGTGCTGGTGGTTATGTGCCTCGGAGTCAGTTCCAACTCATACCGCCCCTATGTAGGTTTTCTGAGGCTGCAAATCTTTACGGGAGTGGAAAGCCTCATCGTTCTCCCTCGGAACAGCTGGTAGTTTCGAACTCCTGACCTTGAGGTTAGCAGCCCAACTTGTAACCACTACGCTACCACAGCTCCTTCAATTAAGGACTGTTGTTGTAGTTAAGTACCATGGAGTCAGTTCCGACTCATAGTGACCCTGCACAGGGTTTCTGAGGCTGTAAATCTTTACGGGAGCAGAAAGCCTCATCTTTCTCCTGTGGAACAGCTGGTAGTTTCAAACTGCTGACCTTGAGGTTAGCAGCCTGATTCATAACCACTATGCTATCAGACTAAGACTGTCTTAATCTACTTTAAATTTTAGCAAGCATTTACTGACAGCTCCTTTAGTAGAGTGTGCTAGACTTTTAATAGTGCGTTCGATCTTGCCACAATAGTATTATGATCCCATTTTATTGTTGAGTTAGATCAAAAGTCATCAGCCTGAGGTCCCATCTAGGCTCCGCTCTGATTTGAACCCCATCTGCCTCTCTCCAAACCCTTTGCTGTTTCTGTTCACACCCTAAGCATGGCGCTGCACTATCCTTTCCTCTCATTATACCACATGTGTTGTTACTTGCTGTCTCTCTTCCCAGACAGACTCATTTCCAGTAGGGCAGTGACCATGTGTGACTTGGGTACCATCATAGCTCTAGCATCTAGCACAGTCCCTGACGCAGTGTTTGTTGAATACTTAAATGCCGACATCACATTTAACCATCACAGCAACCCATTTGGATGGTTGTTAATATCGATCCCCTGAGTCTCAGAAAAGTTGCACAGCTTGTTGAAGATTCCATCACTAGGAAGTGACAGTGGGGTTAAAGCCCTCCCTCCTGCTAACCTGAATATCAGTCTTCTTTTGATTATATGCATTACAGAGGTAAATATATAACATGTGCCCCAAAGATATGCTGTTAAATTGATTTTGCAGCTTTTCCTGTCATGACATAAGCTGTCATGTCATAATAAAGAGGGCATAGTATTGGGCTCAAGCACCATTTCCCACAGCAACGAAAGCAAGGCCTCATTTATAGAAGCCACTGAAAGGATCTTCCCTTCTGTTCCCTCCTAGATCTTTAAGGTACTGTGACCTGCGTCTAATCAATTCCTCCTGCCTGGTGAGAACAGCCTTGGAGCAAGAGCTTGGTCTGGCTGCTTACTTTGTAAGTAATGAGGTTCCCTTGGAGAAGGGGACTGTGAACGAGGCCTCGGAGAGTGACGCTGAGAAGCTGAGCAGCACAGATAATGAGGATGAGGAACTGGTGATGGAAGGTAAGGGGCTGACCTGCCTTCCACCCCAGGGCTCCTGCCTGCAGAGCTTCCCTGGGTTTTGATCTTGGAAGAAGCAATGCACTTCCCTAGACAGCTGTCTCCAGTTTGTGGTCCTGGGGCCATTGTCTACTGGTGAGAAGCTCTGGATGAAATCTTGCTAAGTGTCTGATGAACGAAATGGCAAAACTCTCATAGAACTTAGATTGCTCTCTTTTTTTTCCCTTTCTTTTTTGGTAGTGTGAGAAAAATGGAAATTCCTATAGTTCTTTTTAGCTTTAGAATTCTTAAAGGAATAAGATCCTTGCTTATTTCCTCTATGTGATTCAACTCAATCATTTGTACTCTATTACTGAGCTTTATGAACACAGACCAGTTTTCATTTGTAGACTCTCAAAATCTGACACCAAACTTTTAATAAGGGACACAAACCAACAGTACAAGCCATTTGGCTGCAGTTAGCAGTATAGCTAGAAAACATAAGCCAATAATAGAAACACAAAGCATTTGTGAAGAAGGATGGCATAGCAGGAGTGTGGTCGATATGGAGTTGGAAGACTTGAACACCCCAATCCTCCCCATTCTGTCCACTAACTCTGTGACTGGCCACAAGTTGTCCAACCTCTTGTGGTCTCTGATCACTCATCTGTAAAAGAATGGTGGTGGTGGTTATGTGCCGTGGAGTCGAAAATGACTCATAGAGACGCTGTACAGGTTTTCTGAGGCTGTAAATCTTTATGGGAGCAGAACACCTCATCTTTCTCCCATGGAACAACTGGTAGTTTCGAACTGCTGACCTCAAGGTTCGCAGCCTGATTCGTAACCACTACGCTACCAGAGCTCCTTCTGTAAAAGAATAGGGAGGGATTAATAGACTTGCCCTATTGATTTCCTTGTTGGCTATAGAGAATTTTCAAAAAACAGGTTATGTGACCCTGATTAAAATGCCTCAAGTTTCCTGTCATCTGTGGGATAAATCCACACTCCTTGGCATTTGATGACCCTTCTCTCTAGCGCTACATTCAGCTCTCCAGCCCCACCCACATGCTGCCTTCTGTGCCACACTAAACTGCAGCAGCTCCTTGTGTGCTCCCTGGTCTTTCTCACCTCAGGCCTGCATAGGTCCTCCTCACACTGCATGAAATTCTCTTTCCTCTATCCTTTACCTGGAAACTCCTGTTGGCCCTTCAGGACTCATTTTACATGTAACCTTTTCCAGGAAGTTTCCCCTTTTGCTACCTTAGGTGGGAGTTTGGCTTCCAGGCTCCTATTTAAAAATTTAAAAAATAATACCAGTTTCTGTAGAGTTGGTTCCAACTCATGGCAACCCCATCTGTGTGGAACTGTGCTTCACAGGGTTTTCAGTGACTGACTTTTGGAAGTAGATCACCAGGCCTTTTTTTTTTTTTTAATTTTTATTGTGAATTATGAGATAATTTACATGAGAGAACATTAGCTCTATATTCATCCTATCATATTTCATTTCATTGCCATGATTACAATCCCCTCCATGCATCATCAAATAACCAAAGTGTACACCCTGCAAGCCTGCTCCCCAGTTGTCACCACACAGCCCCTCTCCCTCCCTGGGTCTAGAGTCCCCAGCCACTCCATCGCTCCATGTCATTGTCTCTGCCTCCATCTCTGGTTTTACTGCTCCTCTGGATAGGGTCCCACACTCCGCTCTTCTCCTGGACTTCAAAATCAGCCGCTCCCCTCCTTTTGTTACAAAACCTTTATCTTTATATTTCTAACCCTCACAGTCAGTCTTGATAGCAGTTATTCACTGTTGTACCATGAGAGTCTTATCCCCATCTCCTTTCATCAGCCCCGTCCAGACAGCTTGGAAACCACTCAGTGGAGATTCTATCATCCCCCACCCCATCTAGAACTAGGCTCCTTCTTGAAAGCTATAAGTCATTCACTTCTTGCCTTTGTAGCTTCTCCCCCCCCACCACCACCACCATTTAGGGTAGCCAATGTCTAAGTTGCCCATCCCTATCTACCCTGTATACTGAGGGGGTGGGAATGATCCTCGCTGTAGATTTGTTCCCTCTTTTGAGCAACTACATCCATAAGTATAGGTCAAATTCATCAAATTGTATCAGATTACTCTTTTTTTTCCCTCTTCTTTCTTCTTCTAGTCGAGTTCTGATCATCCAGTCATTGAAGGCAAGTCAAGTAGGTACTATGTGCAAGTATGGATGTTCTTGTGAATCTCCCCTTACTTCATATCAGCTGGACGCTTCACTCTCCGCTCTAGTCCTTTGTGGCCATGTCATTGTCTCTGAGCCCAGGAGTCCCCAGGTCTTGCCATATTGCTGGCCAACCAAGTCTCAACCTGGGTTCACAGGATTCTATTGAACGTGGTCAGACTTAGCTCACAACTTCATTGCTGTTTTTCCCCTACTTCCCCTTATCGGTGACCAACGTTATCACCAGTCATACCACATGCCTGCTCGTGTATTCCTCTTGAGTCTCGGTGTTGGAAGACGGTTTGTCCGGTCACCAGGCTTTTTGTCTGATGCACCATTGGGTGGATTTGAACTGCCAGCCTTTTGGTTAGTAGCAAGTGCTTAACTATTTGTACCACACAGGGATTCCTAGGTTCTTTAGGTCCCATGTTATACCTGACAACTCATATGTGGGTCCCCCACTGGACTATGAGTGCCTCATTGACTTGCACCACTTACTTGTTTCTGTCTCCTCGGTGCTCAGGCAATGGTGGCTACCTGGAAAGTGGTAGCTGAGTGAGTGAATGAGGAGAGATGCTACATGGGAATGTACTTTAGAACTGTAAAATTCTGGACACATGCAAGGAATGATGATCATGATGCATTTTCACAGTGTTTGTTTTGCAACAGGCTCCACCTCCGAGAAGAAAAGTCCCATGAAGAGGGAAAGATCCTGCTCACATGACTCTGCCTCATCAGCCCTCTCCTCTAAAGCATCCAGTAAGTCTTTCCAGATGGGAAAAGCCATGCTATTGGACTGGTCTTGAAGATTTTGGAGAACAAAAGGAAATGGATAGGGCTATTTGCAAAGCCTTTATTTTCAACTGAACTGGAAAGAGAAGAAAATCTTTGAAAAACTGGATTTTCTTGATTTGTTTCTGAGAAGGTGAAGACCTTGGGCAAAACTGGAAGGCTCAGTCACTCCCTTTTTGAGAAGATTGTAGATTCTGCCTCTGGTTGTGACCTGGGCTGCAGGCATTGTAATGAGTAGTGATGTGTTTCACTCTGTGGAGCTGGCTGATTAGAGAGCTCACTGGCCCTGAGGGAGGAGAGGTGCTGAGGGTGAGGTATTCTCATGGAGTCTGATGATCAGTAGACATGGAAGATTTCATTTGGGGGAAAAGTAAAAAAAAGGCCACAAGTGTTCACTGACTGCTTTACCCAGAAGTGCAGTTTGGTGGTGGAAGTAGGGTATATCAATAAAAAGCCTTGTTCTAAGGGTCTCCTGGAGCAGGTACTATCAGTACACATGAAACAGTATCTCCTGGCTTCGAGCTACAAATACTTATTGAGAATCTCTATCTGAATCAGGGTTGGAAAGATAAGTGTGGGCCCTATTTTCAAGAATTTTATCATCCCTCATAAAAACTGTCAATAAGTGCTGTTTTATTTATTTACCCATATGTTTACATACCCAAAGTGTTTTGGTTGTGTGTATCAAAAACTAATTAATTTAGCTCAGGTAGAGAGCAGATTTAGGGGTAAAGTTTGTACACCAATGGTTTCCAGGAGCAGATGACCTTTCACTTGATCTTGTGGAAAAGGCATTTCTAATAAAGGAACGTTTATGGGCAAGGAAAGGCTCAGGGTGTGTAAAAATATATGTAATTCTTGGGAGCAGTGAAGATTGGCCTAATGGACCACGCTGAAGGCACATGTGGGCATCTGGCTGTGGTCAGGTAGTGACCTGGAAGACTTTGTGATGTAGTCTATGGAGGGAGAGCTCAGAGCACACTGGAGATTTGGCTGTACGCATCTTTGGTTGCCTTTCTTAACCCTTCTCCTCATGCAGCTCATGAATAATGAGTAAGCAGATGGGTTGGTGTCTCATTCACAGTTGCCCACTTACTGAAGTCAAATGAGGCCATAGTATCAGCCTCAACCTCTGTGTCTTAAAATAAGATCTGAGTCATAGGCTACAGGGCCTGTATTCTTTTGGCCAAAACAATATAGGGATTCTTAAGATCTGATGATCTGATCTCATAAAGATTACAGCCTTGGGAATCCAGTGGGGGCAGTTGGACTCTGTTCTGTAGGGTCACTCTGAGTTTGGAATTGACTCAACAGCACACACCAACAGAGGGCAGCAGAAAGACACTGTCATGTGGGTGAGTGAATCCTTGTCCCTTAAGTCTGAGAAGCATGGTCTCTTGTTTCCCCCTGTCCTCTGACTGACAGCTATTTAGATGGTTTCTAGGGACCACTGATCTATACAGTGGCCTCAGGAGAAGATGAGCATCTAGGCTCTCAATCAACCTCTCTCCTCCTTTTGGGAATTTCCCAGCCAGGTAAGGTGACATTATAAGTAAGGTTTCTCAGAGGGGCATTAGGGGTCTGGAGATATGTCTCATGACCTTGAATACAACCTCCACATTTCAGGGATGAGGAATTGGAGGCTCAGATAGGCATGAGACTTGGTCAGATATGAGTCAGGATCTGAACCAGGGCTGGAACCTAGATTCCATCTTTTTAAATAGGCTTACAATCTCTATGGCTTAACCAACTAAGCCTCCCAGTGAGGCAAAGATGCTGTGCATGCTGCATTTCCTATCATGAATTCTTCTCTACAGACAAGTAAATCTATAATTTAGAGATTTAATGGTTAGAAATACTTGTGGATTTGTGTCCTTAGAGTTCTGCTAGGCTGGTCCTCACCAACCTAGGGAAGTAAATGGAAACCTCCGAGGTATCCTTATTTATTCTTTGAATATCATAGTTCTTTTTTACTTCCTCATGCCAACCTGTAACTCCCAACTCCGCAAACCACAACAGCTTCCCCAGCCCTACCTTTCAGTTTTTCACTTCTCTCCAGATGCCTTTCCTAAGACAGATACATTTCAACAGGAATCAGCCTTAAGCAGAGAGGAACAAAGCGAGTAGAGAACTTTCTTATAGCATAGTGGATACAAGTTGGGCTGCTAACCTCAAAGTCAGCAGTTTGAAACTACCAGCCATTCCACAGGACAAAGATAAGGCATTCTGCTCCTATAAACATTTACAACCTTGGAAACCTTATACAGGGTTGCTGTGAGTTGGAACCGACTCCACTGCACATCACCTCCACCGCTGCCTCTCCCTTCATTCAACAGTCTTTAACTGAGTACTAGCTTCAGCATAAAGAAATAAGTGAGGCAGTCCTTGCTGGAGAGCTCAGGACCCAATGGGGAGACGCTACAATACGCAGGTTACCCTGGTGATGTGATATACAAGGTGCGAAAGGCTGAACTAAGTGCTGCTGGCAGAGGGAAGGCATCACAGAGACAGGATAGATAAAGGTTTGAGTTGGCCTTACAGGCTACAGGCTATCTTCTTAGAAATTACAGAGTTAAGATAGATGTAAGAGTTAAGATGTTGAGTTTGTTTTCTGTGAAAACTCAGCGCAGTCTGAGCCCTCAGTGCAGTCTGCCTTGTTTTCTGTGCAAACTCAGGTCTGTGGAATTGCTGGCATATAGATTTTGGGCATATGTGATAGAATGATATAAAAGATGGAAACCAGGGCTGTTGCTTCTCTGTGTCAGGGTGACCCCCACACACTCTGACTCTCATCTGAAGTACCAAACATGTTCCATGTAAGTGAGAAGGCAGGAGTAACTCTGTACTTGGGTACCTGCTGAGACTCCCAGTGAGGCAAAGATGCTGTGCATGCTGTACTTCCTGTCATGAATTCTTCTATACAGACAAGTAAATCTACAAACACAAACCAGTTACTGTTGAGCTGACTCTGACCCATGACGATACCATGTGTGTCAGAGTAGAATTGTGCTCTGGAGGATTTTCATTGGTGGTAAATAGAGGATTGTCAGCCTTTCTTCTGAGATGCATCTGAGTGAACACCAACAGCTAGCATGTTTGTTAGGAGCATTTCTACTGCCCAGGGACTCCTAAGTAAATACAGGCAGTCCCCAAATTATGGACCAGTTCCATTCCTGAGTTGTCTTAAGAAAAATCTGTATGTAAGTCAGAACAATTACAATTCATATCTAACATCAGCTAGTCAAATATTGTAATAGTATATAGTGTACCTTTCTATGGATAAAAAATAGGAAACATTTCTAGATAACACTAAAACATTTTAAACATAATACAATAATATTAATGATAATGTTTTGACGTGTGTTGCAAAGTAGCTCCCATTTGTTATTCTGACACTTTGTTTGTATCTCAAATTTTTAATATAATTAACTTTACAGGGTTGGTTCGTAACTATGGATCATACTTTAGAAGTGAGACATTCGTAATCTGGGGACTATATGCCATTAGATTAAAGTCTATTGTGTCTTGTGAGTTTTGCTGCACGTTGAAACTAGTACCCACCACTGTGCTGAGGTAGAAGGTGAGATTTGAGCTCTGTGAGGTGAACAAGAAAGAAGGTGTCCCAGGAAGCTACATGCTCAGATGCATGAGTGTCGGTAGAGCAGTGAAGATGAGCAGCTCATGACCAGACCATGTCCTGGTGTGGGACTGGAGAGGAAAGGGCAGAGGTCATTGAGGATGTGGAGGGAGGCAGAGTGATGGGGGACAAAGTCATGTCATGTGAGTGGTGCAATGTAGTAGATCTTGGCTTTGTTATAAAGAGAAATCTAGAGGTGGAATATCATTAACCAGAATTCCCAATGATAGGCAAATGAAGATAACTGGTGTCGGAGCAACTGAAGTAACCTGCAAGCTTTGTGAGCAGGTATTCTTGGGGTTCCTGAAGCATGACTGATGGGATCCATCTCTCCTCAGGCTCGGCTTTGTGTGGTGAGTCCTCAGCGCACACAGAGGGGCCCTCACAGGGAGAGCAGGCCCGATCACCACAGGCCTGCGGCCCATCAGAAGAGGTCACAGCCATAGGGGACAAGCAGAGACTCAGAGTGAGCCAGGGCCCACAGTCAGTCATCAGCAGGCACAGCCCTGGACTGGGTGCTCAGCCTGACTCCTGCCTCAAGACCAGCCAGAGGAGCGTCCAGGTGTCGGTGGCCTCATCATCTTCCCAGCTCTCCTCGTCCTCAGGCTCCTCCTCCTCCACGGTACCCACATCTGGCACGTTCGTCCTGCAGACCTCCCAGTGCTCCATGACCAAAGCCTGCAGGCAGCCACCCGTTGTCTTCCTGCCCAAGCTGGTGTATGACATGGTCACATCCACTGACAGCAGCGGCCTGCCCAAGGCAGCCTCACTCCTGCCCACCCACTCGGTCATGTGGGCCAGCTCCTTCCGCCCCTTGCTCAGCAAGATGATGACGTCCACAGAACAATCTCTCTACTACCGGCAGTGGACCGTGCCCCGGCCCAGCCACATGGACTACAGCAACCGCTCTGAGGGCCGTATGGACAGTTTCCACCCCCGGAGGCTGCTGCTCAGTGGGCCCCCTCAGGTGTGTCAGGTCCTCACTGGCTGGGTGTGCTTCACTTGTCTGACCCTTGTTTCCTCTTTGGTTTGTATAATGTGTGTGTTGGGGACAGGTTAGCAGGGAGTGAGGCATCTCTATGGTGGCTTCTCCCACATCCAGACTGTCTACATTTCCCATGTGATTTCATGTGATCCTCACAAGCCTGAGGTTGGACCAACACAAACACATAGAGACCAAAAAAACCAGTTTAGCACTGGAAGCTTTAGGAGTAGCAGGCCATTTCCCCAGCCCAGCTCTTCCACTCAGAGGTTCCCTTACAAGGGAAGACAGTTTTCACCTACCAAAGGGTAAAAATCTAAAAGGATGTGAGTATCAAATGCTGTGAATGTGTCAGGGGGTGGGGGTTTGGTGCAGAATGTGAACTGGGATTGGCTTTGTGGAAGTTACTTTGGCAGAAGAGCGTAGTGGTGAAGTGGGCTCTGGAGTTGGGCTGCTTGGGTTTGAATACTGACATATGTTTCCTGACACCCCCAGAAATTACTGACCTCTGTGCATCATGTCCTTGTCGTAGATTGAGGAAAGTAATAGCATCTATCAGTCACTTACCAGGAACCCTATACAGGGTTGCTATGGGTCGGAACCGATTCGACAGCACTTAACAGTAACAACATATCATAGAAATGCTGGAAAATTGATCCAGAGAAAAATTATAGATAACTTAGAATAATGCTTAACCTGGTGTGCTGCTGAGATAAACACTGGACTGCTAACCATGAGGTCAGCAGTTCAAACTCACCAGCCGCTCCTCAGAAACACTATTTAGGATTGTTTTGAGTCAGAATCAACTAGATGGCACTTAGCAACAATAACATAGTATGTAATAAATGGTCATTTCTCCTGGTGTGGCGCTGTGGGCTAATGCATCAGACTGCAAAATTGTTTTAATACAAAGTCAGTGGTTCAAGCTCACCAGCTGCTCCTTGGAAACCCTATACAGGGTCACTATGGGTCAGAATCGACTCAGTAGCACTTAACAACAACTGTTGTCACCAGGAGTGCTGGTGTGGCACTGTAAGATAGGCACCTGACTGTAAGGTTGTATTGAACCATGAGGTCAGCTGTTCAAACTCATCAGCCACTCCTTGGAAACCCTATACAGGGTCGCTATGACTCAGAACTGACTCAATGACACTTAACAACAAGAACATCAACACTTGTTTCCATTGACATCATCATCAGGATCGTCACTATCACAATTTAAAATGTGCTAACTGTACATTTAGAGTCCTGGTTTGGAGCTGTGGGTTAATGCACTAGCTGAAGGTCAGTTTGAACAGCAAGGTCAGTGGTTCAAGCTCACCAGTCTCTCCTCAGAAACCTTATACAGGTCACTATGAGTTGGAACTGACCCAACTTTACTTATCAACAACAAACTTTACATTTACAAGATCATTTTGAGGAATTTATCTCAAAGTTAATGGAAAAATGGAACTAATAGCTAAGGGAATTTTTCCATAACTTTTTGAAGACCCCTTATACAAATCCACATGCACAAAGATGTGTACATGTCAGGATGCTTACTTATTTTTTTTAAGAGTGGGAGGGGGAAGCTAATTAAATTTCATTGGTAAAGGCTCCAGTAAATAAATTTGAGTACAACTGTATCATGGGACTTGGTCATAGAAAGTTTGAGGTAGCTCTAAATATCCAGACATTGAAATTTCTCTAAGATATTCAGATGGGAAAAAAAATCAAATTGCAGAATACTATTCATATTTATAATGCAATATCAATTAGGAGTAAAAATGGATGTGTTTGCTTGTGTGTGTATATGCCTCAAAAAATCTGACAGGATAATTATAAAATTGTTACCTGGGAATAGGAATAAGATTTGTGGGGGAGGTGAAGGAAAAGAAAGAACACTTTTAATTTTTTACTTCATTATCTGTATTGCTTGAACTGTTCATATTTATGACTTTTAATGATTAGGGGGAAATGCTTTAAAAGGGAATCACAAGTTCTCTATGCCCTTACATTAGTTGATGCTGTTGTTGTTGGTAAGTGCCGTCAAGTCGATTCCGATCCATAGCGACCCTGTATAGGGTTTCCGTTTTGGTGAGCTTGAACCACCAACCTTGCAGTTCAAACGGCTTTGCAGTCTGGCCATTAACCTGCCATTAACCTACAGTGCCACACCAGGACTCCATTAGTGGATGTTATCACTCTAAAAATTTTGCCAGTTGCATAGGTGAAAAGTAGTATATTAATTTTATGAGTAAGGTTGAACATATTTTTCATGTATTTATTGCTCATTTGGAACTTTTTTCCCAGTGATTTTCTGGTTAGTTGCCCTTGTTTGTTTTTCTTTTAGGCTGCTTTTGACTTCTTGTTGATATATAGAAGCTCTTTAGATATTACAGATTATAATCCTGGATCTGTTCTACGAAAAGCCTTCAAACATTTCGTGGAAAGATGGAATTAAAGGATAATGGCAAATTTTCACAAACTTTTTGAAGTCTCTCTCTTAGGTGTTGCACCTGTCTTCTCAGAGGGTTCCACAGTTGAGTGGTATATAATTATTTTAATTCATTAACATTTGTGGAATTCTTACTGTGAACCAGGTATTGGACCACAAACTTGGAAAACACATTCCTAGAGTAGTGTTATCAGAGGTGGAAAGGGAAGGTCCTAGGTTAGCCCACTGGTGCCTCTAACCAAATACAACCAACACTAAGATTGATAGTGGAGTGGAGTGTACTAGCCTGAGCAGGGCTGAGGATGCTATGATACAAGAAGTAAGAGGAGAAAAATAGTTTTCATTCGTTTCCTGGGCTTCTTATCTTATTAAGTGCTGTTGAATCGATTCTGACTCATAGTGACCCTGTATAAGGTTTCCAAGACTATAAATCTTTATAGGAGCAGAAAACCTCATCTTTCTGCTGTGGAGCTGATGCTGGGTTCAAACCACTGACTTTGTGATTAGCAGTCCAGTGCTTATCCTACAGAGCCACTGCATTCCTGGACTTAGGAGGAGAGAACTGAGATGTCAGATTTTTCTCTTGTACAATGAGTTTTATTATAGATATCAATATATAATGATTTACAATTATATAAGACTTTGAAGACATTATTATGCTCTATAAGTTCGTTTTTAAAAAGAAACCTTTTTTAAACTTGTGATAAAGCTCCATTTCCTAACAGCTTCAAAACTGTGACTAGCTAAAATCTGGAGACTTCCTATTCTTGGGAATGTATCAGTTAGCTTCCCATGTTTCTTCAGGCCACATTATCCTCAGATGTTTTTGCATCCATTGGGTTCTTGCTATAAATAACGTAGATGCCATGAGGCATGTCAGGTGTTTCAAATAGTGCCTGGCAGGTAGAGAAGGGCTTGCTAACTGTTAGCTCTTCTTTTTATGTCCTTACAGATTGGGAAGACAGGTGCCTACCTGCAGTTCCTCAGCATTTTGTCCAGAATGCTCATTCGGCTGACTGAAGTAGATGTTTATGATGAAGAAGAGATTAATATCAGTAAGTTATCCATTTGGAATCACCTTTAGCCAATTTAATCACAAAAATGACTTTGTCTTTCATTTTCCAGAGGAATTCTTAGGTTAATGATTTGATTCATCCCAAGAGCCTCATGGAGAGCTTTTATCTTTTCTTTTAGTCACTTTGCTCAATATCAGAATAGCACCCATAGAACTACTGTTAACACATAGCTACTCTACTGGAGTCCTGGTGTGGCACTGTGGATTAATGCACCAGACTGCAAAGCCGTTTGAACTGCAAGGTCGGCAGTTCAAGCTCACCAGCTGCTCCTCGGAAACCCTATACAGGGTCGCTATGGGTTGGGATCAACTCAATGGCACTAACAATAACAACTCTACTGAAAGGAACTCTGGTAGCATAGTGGTTACAAGTCAGGCTACTAACCTCAAGGTCAGCAGTTTGAAACTACCAGCTGCTTTGCGGGAGAAATATGAGGCTTTCTGCTCTCATAAAGATGTACAGCCTTGGAAACCCTATGTAGGGTTGCTATGAGTCGGTACTGACTCCACAGCACACCACCACCACCATGCTTTACTGAGGACCTTCCAAATGTTGAGCATGGTGTTAGATACTTTACATAAATTACCAAATTTAATTTTATGTGCAATGCCATGAGATAGGTATTTTTCTGGTAAGTAACATGCTCAGGAGCCCAGCTGGAATGTGGTGGAGTTAGAATTAAACTACATCTAACCAATGCTTCCAGAGAGTAGAATTACTCATCAGGAGAGGTTTCTCCCTTTCGTGGAATTTTTTTCCCCACCCAGGCACACAAGTCAGTATCTTAGGGTAAAACAGAAATATGATATATAGAGAAAAGACGTTTCTCCTTGTTCACTAACCAGAATCCAGTCTCTGATCAAGGTAACTCTCTTTGAAGAGAGTCAGTTGTTTTGAGCTAATTTTAAAACTCCTCCATTGCTTCTGCCTATGCCCTGCCCAGTGGCACTTTGGGAATGAAAATTTGGTTAAGCAATTGTGTAGTTCTTTAGGTGCTTTTTACTGTGTTTGAGTTTTCTCTTTGAGAAAATTTATTTGGAAACAAGAAAGGGCTGTCAGAATCTGGTCTCTGAAGGAAAGCCTCTTCACCCAAGTTCCAAACTTCCCATAGTTTGTAACTGTTCAGAGATGAAAATCAACTGAGCAGCTGAATTTCTGTCTTCTTACTTTCTTTCATATATCAATGATAAAGACAGAATTTAAATCCGGGTTGTTAATCTTCAAGAAGTCCTGGTGGGCACTGTAGGATCAACACTGGACTGCTAACTGCAAGGTCAGCAGTTCAAACCCACCATCTGTTCCTTGGAAACCCTATGCAGAGTTGCTATGAGTTGGAATTGACTCAAAGGCACTTGACAACAACAAATACAGAAGCCCACTCTCTAATCACTTTATCTCCTTGTTTTTTTTTTTTTTTTTTTCTCTTATACCTTGTTTTTTTCTTTTGTAAAATAGGGATTATCCCCACTTTGCAGGATGTTATGAAGATTAAATAATGTTACACATAGCAAGTCCCAAGCATGTATTAAATTCACAATACAGAAAGTCCCTGGGTTACAAACAAGATCCATTCCTAACTGCCTTTAAGAATTTGTAGGTTGGTCGGAATAGGTGCATATGGTTTTTATTTAGCCTCACTTAGTCCTGGTGTGGCACTGTGGATTACTTGCTGGACTGCAAAGTTCGTTTGAACAGCAAAGTCAGTGGTTCAGGCTCACCAGTCGCTCCTAGAAAACCCTATACAGGGTTGCTATGAGTCAGAACCGACTCAACAGCACTTAACAACAACAACAGTACAAGACAGGTCCTGGTGTGGCACTGTAGAATAGGCACTGGACTGCTAACCCTAAGGTCGGTGGTTTAAAACCCATGAACTGCTCCTCAGAAACCATATATATTGTTGTTGTTGTTAGGTTCCATCGAGTCAGTACACAGCACAGCAGAAGGAAACACTGCCCGATCCTGGACCAGCCTCACTATTGTTGCCACACTTGAGCGCATTGATGCTGCCATATTGCCAGTCCATCTCACTGGGGGTCTTCCTCTTTTTCTCTGACCTTCCACCTTACCAAACATGATATCCTTCTCTAGTGACTGGTCCCTTCTGACAATATGTCCAAAGTATGAGACGAAGTTTGGCCATCTTGGCCTCTAAGGAGCACTCTGGCTGCACTTCTTCCAAAGCGGATCTATTGGTTCTTTTGGCAGCCCATGGCACTTTCAATATTCTCTTCCAACACCATGACTCAAAAGCATCAATTCTTCTACAGTCTTCCTTATTCATTTCCTTACTCATGCTTTCGCATGCATATGAGGTTATTGAAAATACCATGGCTTGGGTCAGGCACACCTTAGTCCTCAAGCTGACATCTTTGCTCTTTAACACTTTAAAAAGGTCTTGTGCAGCAGATTTGCCTAATGCAATACTTCGTTTGATCTCTTGACTGCTGCTTCCATGAGTGTTGATCCAAGAAGAATGAAGTCCTTGACAACTTCAATCTTTTCTCCGTTGATAAGAATGTTGTTTATTGGTCCAGTGGTGAGGGTCGCTGTAAGTTGGGCACGTAACAATAGCATTGTAAGAAGGAGCCCTGGTGGCAGACTGGGTTAAATGTTGGGCTGCTAACTGAATTGTATGCAGTTTTTAAACCCATTAGCTGCTACATGGGAAAAAGTTGGTACTCTACTTCTATAAAGATTTACAGCCCCAGCTGATTGCTATAAGTCAGAATGGACTCAACAGCAGTAGGGTTTTGGGTTTAGTTTAAGAAAAGGCTTGAAACCTTTTCAGTGATTTAAAAGTTGCACTCACATCAAGTAAAGGTGATTATAATGAAGAACTTGTTACAAGTAAGAGTTGGTCTAGTCTTTTCAAAATGAGAGTAAATTTACATAACATTAAAAACCGAGCTTCAAAGCTGACCCTACCCTGCTTAATGATGGTGGCCAGTTGCACTTGTTTGTATGTGTTTCTCCACATTCTACCAGTAATCAGCCCACACTTCAGGCTCCTGAAAGGCTCACTGCATCTAATCTGAGTCTCCCACTCCAGGGATTCCACCCGTGGTTTTTCCCATTCCAGTTACTGTGACAAATCACCCACATTATAGGAATTCCAGTGTGTTCCTGTTTCACTTCATCAGCCACACAAAATTGGCTTGAAGCCTTTTATCAAAGAGCATCCAGGAGTTGTCCATGAATTGGATGTTTGTAACCCAGGGACTACCTGTAAACATTCCTTTTTCTTCTATTAGACATGGATTCTGCTCTTGTCTAAAATACGTTGTTGGCTTTAGCTGCCACTGAGTCAACTTATGACAACCCCATACACAACAGAACAAAACACTTCCCAGCCCTGCGCCATCCTCACAATTTTTATGCTTAAACCCCTTGCTGCTGCCATTGTACCACTCCATCTCATTGGGGGTCTTACTGTTTTTCGTTGACCCTCCACTTTACTGGGCGTGATATCCTTCTCCAGAGATTGGTCCTTCATGATAAAATGTCTGAAATATGGGAGGCAAAGTCTTGTCATCCTGGCTTCTAAGGAACATCCTGGTTGTACTTCTTCCAACACAAATTTGTTTGTTCTTCTGGCAGACTATGGTACTTTCAATATTCTTCTTTAGCACTACAAAATCAAATGTATCAATTCATCTGCGGTCTTTCTTATTCATTGTCTAACTTTCACATGCATATGAGGCAATTGAAAATACCATGACTTGAGTTAGGCACACATTAGTCCTTCAACTAATATCTTTGTTACTTACTGTACAGTATATCAAGTTCATTATATATGTATGCATACACATAAATACATATGCATAATCAGTGTGTTGCTTAATTTATTGAATTAGGCCAACTAGATTTTATTTTATTTTACCAATATTATAGAGTATCAGCTGCTCCATGGGAGAAAGATGAGGCATTCTGTTCCCATAAAGATTTACAGCCTCGGAAACCCTGTTCAGGGTCACTGTGGGTAGGAACCGACTCGATGGCACATAACAACAACAACAACAACAACATAGAGTATTTTAAGGAGCTCTGGTAGCATAGTGGTTACAAGTCGGGCTGCTAATCTCATGGTTAGCAGTTTAAAATTACCAGCCATTCTGTGGGAGAAAGATGAGAATTTCTGCTCCCATAAAGATTTACAGCCTCAGAAAACCCTATACAGGGTGGCTATGAGTCAGAACCGACTCCATGGCACATAACCCCCACCACCACCATAGAGTATTCTGGAGTCCTGGTGTGGTGCTATGGGTTAATGCACTGGATTGCAGAACCCTTTGAAACACAAGGTTGCTGTGGGTCGGAACCAACTCCACGGCACTTAACAATAATAACAGTATTCTAGGTGTCCTGGTGCGGCACTATGGGTTAATGCACTGGACTGCCAGGTCAGTTTGAACCACAAAGTTGGTGATTCAAGCTCATCAGTCACTCCTAGGAAACCTATGGGTCAGAACTGACTCGACAGCACTTCACAGCAACAACAACACAGATTATTCTGGAGTCCTGGTATGGCGTTGCAGGATAATGTGCTGGACCACACGATTAGTTTGAACTGCAAAGTCGGTGGTTGGAAACTGCTTTTTGGAAACCTACACAGGGTCACTATGGTTAGAACCGACTCAATAGTACTTAACAAACAACAAAAAATAGACTGTTCTGATCAGAATGTGATTAGCATATGGCAAATGTGAAAATGTGGTTTCAGCCATAAGTGTTGCTGCTTTTCAGAAGGGAAAAAAATCAGTGGGCTTAAACTCTCAGAAGAGGTTTTTTCATGAGGTAAAATGATATGGGCTGAGCTATACTGGTTGAGAACCATATAGATGTATAGAGGCAAGAAGGAAAATAAATCGGTTCAGTTGCAAATAAGAACCAGTGGTGGCAACACATATGGTTTATTTGGGTGATGTGTTGAGGAGAAGTATAAGTTAGGTATGTTGGGCCAGGCCAGGCCAGACCAGAGAGTCCTCTAGAAAAAGTTGAAGCTAGTGTGAGGGACAGAAGAGCAAACCCACTCTCATTACAATGGAGTCTGTGCTTGTTCTTTTTGATGGAGATAGATTTGAATGTTCCTTGTTGCCTCTTAAGCATAGGACATGTACCAGGAGTTTTCAAGATAAAAGAGGAATTCCAAAATTATAGAAAAAGAAGAGGCTTACTAGTCAGAGACTGGTGAAACTTCAGAGACTATGACCCTTAGACACTCTTCAGGTCTAGAAACGAACTCACCTTCA
Organism: Chrysochloris asiatica; assembly: GCF_000296735.1. Lineage (NCBI taxonomy): Eukaryota > Metazoa > Chordata > Mammalia > Afrosoricida > Chrysochloridae > Chrysochloris > Chrysochloris asiatica. The sequence continues at coordinate 7,093,230 of NW_006408649.1, read as the reverse complement.
TGGCTCAATTTTCAGCCAAACAATAGATAGTCCTATAAGGAGCTCTGGTAGAGTAGTGGTTATGAATTGGGCTGTGAACTACAAGGTCAGCAGTTCAAAACTACCAGCCGTTCTATGGGAGAAAGATGAGGCTTTCTGCTCCTGTAAAGATTTACAGCCTCAGAAACCCTGTACAGGATCACTATGGGTCAGAACCGACTCCACGGCACATAAACAACAATAAGGAGAACAATATCATTAGGGAGCTACTCACACCTTGGAACAATCAACCATTTGAGATAAAAAGGGCAACATTTACCCAAGGAGAAAGTTCAGAAGGGTTAGGAAAGGAAGAGGAATGAAAATAGGAACCGCATGGAGGAAGTAGGGTACGTGATGTTCCATTGTGGGGATTGCAATCAATGAGTTGAAACAAAATATGTGTGAATCGTTGAATGGAAAACTGATCTGCTCTGTAACCCTTCGCCCAATTCATAGTAAAAAGTTGTTTGTTTGTTTTTTTTTAAGATACAGTGGAGCTTTGGGTAACCCATAGATCACTAGCAATTCCATCCCAAGTATTATCCTTTGTGCACATTTAAAATAATTCACTTTCACTTCTTTTGTGTGTGACACATATGTATGTTTCTATCAATCTTGTAGACCTCAAAGAAGAGTCAGATTGGCATTATCTTCAGCTCAGTGACCCCTGGCCAGATCTGGAGCTGTTCAAGAAGATGCCTTTTGACTACATTATTCACGACCCAAAGTATGAGGATGCCAGTCTGATTTGTTCACACCATCAAAGCATAAAAAATGAAGGTCAGTCAGACTTTTAAGTTTCTAATCTCACCCTTACCAAAATCATGGGAGGAGCTCTGGTAGTGTAGTGGTTACAAATCGGGCTGCGAACCGCAAGGTCAGCAGTTCGAAACTACCAGCTGTTCCGCGGGAGAAAGATGAGACTTTCTGCTCCCGTTAAGATTTACAGCCTCAGAAATCCTGTACAGGGTCGCTATGAGTCGGAACCAACTCCACGGCACATAACAACAACAACAACAACAACAACCCTCTTAAAGGAATGAGCTAAATTTTGTTAGTGATAAATTTACCTGGTGGTGGTTAATTACCCAGCAATACCCAGTGCAGAACTAAGGTTGACAACTCACTGGACAAAGAAGGGATCATCACAGAACCTATGAAAGGAAGGCTGAGCAGTCAGTAGGTGTTGAATAATGATGAAAACATTCCTGATATTATGTCATGGTCAAAAGTTTCAGTTAATAACACGTATGCTTATTTATGAACTTGGAATTGTTATAACAAAATGATTTCTTTCTTTATCTCCTCTGTCTCTCATTTTCTGTGTTCTTTAGGGATCACTGATTTTCACAGTATTAAATACAGTCCAGGTGTGACACTGGACAATGAACCACAACCAGCCGCTCCTCAGAAAACCCATATAGGGTTGCTGAGTCTGAAGTGATTCCACGACAGTTAACAACATTTATAATCCTGCCATGTTTCAGGGTCACCATCAGTAACCATCAATTATTACGGGCCAGTGTGATTGTAAAGATTAGGTAGGAAGGCTTGATAAATGCAATGTGAGACAAATATATTGCCAGTCTCCATTTCAATTTTAACTGTCACTGCTTTTAGGATCAATTGCTTCCACTGACAGGTCCTTTATATAGGTGAGTCTCTAAAGTTTAGTGTTAAGTTCTGAATCCTGCTAAGTCATTTTGAAAGATGAGAGCAATTCATCTGCATTATGGTGTTTGCAGATCCTTTCCTGTGTGTTTATAAAACAGTCTTAGATCAACAAATGAGATGTGCTTTGTTTTGCTTATAAACATAGTTTATTAGCTTATTATACTGAGACTTCTTGTTGCAGAGTGATGTTGAGTTGGCTGCAACTCATAGCTACCCTGTATAGTGTTTCCAAGGAGTGGCTGTTGGGTTTTGAACTGCTGGCCTTATGGTTCAAACTGACCATGTGATCCAGTATTTATCTTACAGTCCCACACCAGGACCCCATACTGAGACTTAATTGACTTCTTTTACCAGCCATGTGATCCCAGGACCCAACTCCTAAAGACAACCATATTCGACTATACAAAACCCTTTTGTTGACTGACAGTTTTTAGCATTTAATTAGTTGCTATTTGAGTTGGTTGTTATTGTTAAATGCTGCCGAGTCGGTTCTGACTTATAGCAACCCTGTATAGGGTTTCCAAGGAGCAACTGGTGAGTAGGTAGGGGTTAAAAGACTTGGTCTGCATCCATCCTGCTGCTGTTTAACACTGCTGGGAAATTCTGTGCAGACAGAGGGGTGGCGCGGAAGCCAGAGGACCTTTACGTGCGGTGTCAGACAGCACGGATGAGACTGTCTAAGTATGCAGCGTATAACACGTACCACCACTGTGAGCAGTGCCACCAGTACATGGGCTTCCACCCTCGCTACCAGGTAGGCCACGGGTGCCAGAGCCCACCACCACTTCCAGCGGCTTTGTGTGTTTCATGTTTGCTGATACCGTTTATTTCCCCAGTTCTTGTGTTTTCATCCCAGAGTGGAAGATGGAAAGTTCTGGAAACCTTGATTCCTGATCTGCTTTCATCCTTGGTTCCCTTCAGTGATTTATGAAATGATTGCTCTCACTACTGCAGTGATTCTTTTGGAGTTACATGTTCATCAGTGGCAGAAGTTAACTGACTTATAGATGTCCTAATTCTTCTTCATGTCCTAGCAATTTAAAAGATCAATTCCGTGGGAACTATGGTGTGCTTACTATGTCCCAGGCACTGGGGACACAGAGAGAATAAACTGGCTTCACATCAAGGCTCACAGTTGAGGGAAGGTGGTGTGCACATAAGCAAAATTTTAGAACTCTGTGAAACAGGCAAAAGGAGAAATACAACTGAGGCCTATAAATGGTATAAGTAAGGAGAGAAACTTATGTTTATTGAGCATCTACTATGTGCCAGGCAATGCCAGGCACTTTTATGTGTCAGTGCTTCCTAACTTTCATGTGACAGAAAATGTTTTCTATCCTGAACATGGGCTAAGGCTTCACAGCCAGAGGCTCCTGATCCAGGGCTCTGGTTGTCCAAGGCTCTGACTGGTCACTTGATGAGCTCTGTGTTCAAGCCACATCTGTGGTCCTTGTGGGTGTTCTGGTGAGGAGCCTATCACCTGTAGCTCTTATTCGTTTCTTACAAAAAGGCTTTGAGGCAGTGGTAGTTAGTCCTATTTTCTAAATGAAGATTCTGTCTTGTGTGGGAGGAGAAGAGGAAAGGAATTTTGTTTGCCAGCCTGCCAAAGAGGAGAGATATGGAGTCTTGAGAAAATTACAAGTGATTTTAGTGGACTTTTGCTGAAATAACAGGGACTTTGGTGGCACAGTGGGTCAGTACTCAGTTGCTAACCAAAAAGCCAGTGGTTGGCACCCACCAGCCACTCTACAGGAGAAAGATGAGGCAGTCTGATTTGTAAAGAGGTACAGCCTAGGAAACCCCTTGGAGCACTTCTGCTCTGTCCTGTAGGGTCATTATGAGTTGGAACCAATTCAACTGCAGTGAGTTTGTTTTTTTTTTTTGGTTTATCGCTGGAACATAAAATGCTGCCTGGGCCACTTGCTGTTGAGTTGACTTAACACATGGTGACCCTCCATAGGTGAGAGTGGAATGACTCTACAGGGTTCTCAGTGGCTGATTTTTTTCACAAATCTATCACCATGCCTTTTTTCCATGGATGTTCAGTAACTTCTAACCTTTCTGTTAGCAGCTGAGTGCTTCTGAAAGTACTAGGGAATGGGTAGTCTAAGGAGAGGACCCTGAGTGCCTGGAAGGGAATGGGACCTTTCTCAGTGAGGACTCTACGTAAGGGCCTGGTGTGGGCAAAGCTGCGTTTTTGAATAGTCTCTTCATTAACCATATGGGAGTTGACAGAGGGCCTATGAGGCTGACTATTTATAAACACATAAATGATGGTATGTTACATTTAGTTTTGTTTTTTTAACTTCAGACTCAAGCAGGGGAAGTGGGGGAGGAAAGAAACAGCTGGAGTGATGGGAGCAAGTCAGATGCCTAGACAGGGAGAGTGCAGAATAATGCATGTCCTTGTTGCTACAGATAGGCCTGAGGTAGCACGAACCAACCCTCTTCTTCCCTTTCACAGAAGGAAACAGCAGATGTCAGCTTTAACGCCCCCAAGTCAGCTGTAACCTGTAGCACCTGTCTCCTTTTAGTACTATTTTTTTTTAAGCATGCAATTTCATTGTAGAAGAAATTAAAAAATACATACAAATAATTCTTTAAAGCATAAAGACCCATTAGCTCACATAAACTCTTGTAAAAGTTTTGCTTTTTTTTTTTTTTAGTTCTTGGAGATGAAGTCTTTTTTTTCAAGGTGGTGGTATATGCCATGGAGTCGGTTTTGACTCAGTGATCCTGCATAGGATTTCCGAGGCTATAAATCTTTATGGGAGCAGAAAGCCTCATCTTTCTCCCATGGGATGGCTGGGAGTTTCAAACTGCTGACCTTGAAGTTCCCAGCCCGACTTGTAACCACTACGCTATATGGAGCCTTTTTTTTTTTTTTTTTTTAATTTGAAGAAATGAAATAGACACAGGAGCTGTAGTCACTAGTTATTTCAGTTAAGTCTAGCAGTGTACTGGTGCTGCTTACCAAGAGTCTGTTGTGATCTCAGGCTGCATGAATAGAAGAACGGAGCATCCAGAGAGGGAGGGAGAGTAACCACGTGGCTGGTTGGGCCACTCCGCATCTGAAAAGGAAGGCTGTGTTCAGGTCTGGATGCCACAGTTGAAAAGGAATATGTCTGGCATGGTAAAGGGACTTCAAACCCAACCATGTGAGGAATAACAAAGGGACACTCATGATCATCTTGATGGCCATTTTCATATCTCTAGATATGGTGCTGTGAGTTAGACGTGGACTGCTAACAACATGGTCGCCAGTTCATATCCACCTCTCCACGAGAGAAAGATGAGGTTGTCTGCTCCAGTAAAGATGTAGTTTAGAAACCCTATGGAATAGTTCTCTGCCTACAGGGTTGCTAGAGTTGGTATACACTCAGTGGCAGTGGGCTGCTGTGTTGGGATAGTCCTTTGCTCACACTGTCCTCTTTTCCTTCATCTCTCAGGGCTCCCAGGTCACCTCAGTTGCATCTTTCCACTCCCCAAAATCAAAATCCACTTCTCCCTCACCTTGCGTCCTCCCAAAGGACATCATGGTTGTAGTGGAGCTGCAGTAATAGCTTAAAGCTGGTGTGTACTGGTTGCCTCCTTCCTTTCCAGACCTCAGTGGATTCTTCAAAGTGCATAGCACACACAAGGGGGCTTCAAACCATTCATGGGAAAATGGAATTAAAAGAGAACTGACTTCTTCAATGAACTTTTTGAAGCCCCCTCATATTGGTGATGAGTCTGGAGGAGGGGTTCTGGCAGCTGACCCTGGTGAATGTCTTGGAAGGCTCCCTGTGTTGATGCCTGAGCTGAGGCCTGCAGAAGACATAAACGTTACTTGGGAAACTAGGGCAGGGAGGCCATACCAGAGAGTGGCAGGTACTTAGATAGGGCTTGATGAGGTAGTCTAATGAGCTGAAGCTGAATCCCTGGATTTGTGGACGAAGCGACTAGAGATGAGACTAGATATGGGGATAGTCTCCTCTCTCATCAGCTTCCACATCCATAAAACAGGGATGATAATAGTACCTGCATCACCTTGTGAGCTGTAAGTTAATTATAATATAAAGGGGCTAGAATGATGCCTAGCATTTAGTAAAAAATAAAGCAATGTACATGCAATTATTGTTACTAATACTGCTCCTATGCTTAATACCTGTGTTGGAGAAAATGCATTTCTTAGAATTAAAATGAGATGTATAGCATGAATGCTTTTGTTAACCCAACACACTTATGGGTCACATCCAGAGTCTAGAAGGGATTGGTGCCTGAGGTGGTGTAACTGGGCAAACCATGATGAGGATTCAGGGCAGGTGCAGACTCTAGCCTGCACATGTGTGCCTGAGTATGTTTGCCTAGTAGTAAGACCTGGGTGTCTACGCTTTGTACTAGTGTCAACCTGTGGATTTCTCATGCTGTGGGACAGAGCTGCCAGTGACCTCTGTGGAGTCATGGCCATGAATGGGCCTGGGTTCTTCTGGGAAGTAAAGCTGAACTCTGATGATAAGCTCTGTCCTTTCCCCCTCACACCTCAGCTCTATGAGTCCACCCTGCACGCCTTTGCCTTCTCTTACTCCATGCTAGGAGAGGAAATCCAACTCCATTTCATCATCCCAAAGTCCAAGGAGCATCACTTTGTCTTCAGCCAACCTGGAGGCCAACTGGAGAGCATGAGGCTGCCCCTCGTCACAGACAAGGTACTGGCTGTGAGTTCCAGTGGGTTCAGTCAAAGTGGCTTCAAGTGATCATGGGGTAGGGGACCTAGAGACAGTAGTTGCCTGATGAGAGAAGATATGCTTGTTCAAAAGAGCAGAGTGAAGAAACTGATACAGTGACTGAATTTAGAGAAGGCTAGTGGAGCACATAGAGCCCTGGAGTTGGGCTGCAGCACAAAGTCAGCAGTTTGGACCCACTGGCTGCTCCCTCGGCAAAAGATGAGGCTGTCTATTCCAGTTAAGATCTACAGCCTTAGAAACCCTATGGAGCCCTTCTCTGTTCTGTTGGGTTTCCATGAATCAGAATGGACTTAGTGGCAGTAGCTAGAGTGTATGTATCACATAAAAGTCACTCAGATAAAGGTTTGTCTTCCTCTATCATCAGTTTGAATCAAGCTCACCAGCTGCTCCTCAGAAACCCTATACAGTCACTATGAGTTGGAACTGACTTGGTGGCATTAACAACAATAATCTCTATATTGAACTTCTTTCTTCTTTCTCTATTATTTTGAATTAAATCCCAGATAGCATAACATTTCATTCATAGATATTTATGTGTATATCATATATACATAAATCTAGTATTAATCGTATACTAGATTTGCTACTTTAACTTGACACTTAATGTTTCCAAGTCTCAGTTTCCTCATCTGTAAACTTAAGCAATAATCACTCTTGCAAAAGCTTATTGTAAGCATTATTTGGAATCACCAGCGTAAGGCATCAGCCTAGTCCCTGGAAGATAACTGTGCCAAATACTCTTAGATATTCTTCCCTCTCATTACCGTGTCTTTAATACTTTCTGTTTTTGAGAATTTTAAACATACAAAGGTAGATAGAATAGTACAATGAAACCCTTAGTACACACTTCCCAACTTCAACAATTAATCACTCATGGCCAGTTTTATGTTATTGACCTCTCTTTGGGTGAGTGCAGTGGCTCTGGACTGCAAAACACAAAATTGGTGGTGTGAACCCATCCTAGCTGCTCTGTGGGAGAAAGATGCGGCTTCCTGCTCCTGCAGAGATGTACAGCTTTGGAAAACCTATGCTTGGTCACTAGCAGCAACAAAAATCTCTATTGAACCTTTTCCTCCTTCTTCTATTATTTTGACGTAAATCTCAGATAACAACATTTCATTCATAGATATTTAAGTATATATCGTAAAGATAAATTTCTATTCTTTTTGAAGAGATGGTTCTTAAATACTCCATTGTCTCTATGACCAGCATTCCTCTGGAGTAGAGCTTGCATTGACAATCGCAGCCTGACAACTTCACAGGAAACTTGCTGCACTTGAGTCAGGTTCAGTCTACACAGACCACTCTGTTCTTCTCCAGAATGCCAGACTTCTGTAGAGTTGAATGTACCCTTCAGATCCAGCAGTCTATGTATTATCAAGCAATGAGAACATTTGTAAAGTGCCAAAGAGGCCTCTCTAGGAAGGTGGTCTTATATTTCATGGGCTGAGGTGGGAGTGTTTTAGTGAAACTCCTGTATGTATGTCAGAAAAGGAATGATTTATCCATGACTCCACTCATTCTCCCAGCCTTCCCATCAGGACTAGTTATGAGCACCAGCTGTATACACAGTTTTGTAGCAGGTGCTTTGAGGAATTCAGAGGAAGCAGAAGAGCTAGCCAGCTCTGCTAGAGAAACCTGTCGTTAAGGAAAGCATTGAAGAAAACAGTTACATTTACAGAAAGGATATCACCATCTGACTATATAAATGGCTAGACTGCATGGTTTTGTGGTTGGGAGATGCCATATGCTCATAGTACATATATGGAGAATTTAAGTCATACAGGGATGATGTGTACTTACAGCACAGTATTATATTCCACTATGAAAGTCTAATTAATTTGGTAAGGTGATAAATGCCAGCTAGGTTTTATTCGTAACAAAATCATTTTTTAGCTTAGGATTCTGTGGGTCAGTTTGGGTTAGGGTGGTGGAAGGATCTGCTAGCCTTGACTGTACTTACTCATGTGTCTGTGTTAGCTAACAGGCCCACTGGGGCCGGATTAGCCTGCACTGGATGTGTCCTCTCTGCCCTATGTGGTCATTTATTCTCCAGAGGCATAGCCTGAATTTGTTCATGTGGTGGCTTAGGAGGGCCTTGAGAGAGAATGCAATGTATACATCCTCCTGAGGCTAGGTTCAGAATTAGCATATCATTTTTGCTGCATTTTATTGGTAAAAAGAAAGTTCCAAGACTAGCCCAGATTCAAAACTTTATCTTTTGATGGAAGGAGTGGAAAAGTTATGTTTTAAAGGAGAGGAAATTCTGTGGCCATTTTTACAAGCAATGCACCTCATTATGCCTCTGCTTTACAGAGCCATGAATATATAAAAAGTCCAACATTTACTCCAACAACTGGCCGTCACGAACATGGACTCTTTAATCTCTATCATGCGATGGATGGTGCCAGTCACCTGCATGTGTTAGTTGTCAAGGAGTATGAGATGGCAATTTATAAGAAATACTGGCCCAACCACATCATGCTGGTGCTCCCAAGTATCTTCAACAGTGCTGGAGTTGGTAGGTATTTTTTCATACACCCTACTCAGTAGAATTTCTATGCTTGAAAACATCACAGACTCATCTAAAAAGATAAGAGTTCAACATTTTACATCAAGCTCTTTGCTCTTTTCATTGTATTGCTGTTTGCCTTTTAATGAATAGTCTTTTTTCTGGTGTTTGATTATTGATCTAGTTCATGCTATCAGTTGTTACGGGGAAATAAAGGACAAGAAAAACAAATGTGCTTGCAAATTGGAGAAGAGTTTTTTCTCCCTGTAATATTTTTTCTCTAAGTCGATGGCCAATAGTCACTGGAAAAATGACGCTTATGAGGAAAGCTGAAAGCTGCTTTGTCTTGGGCTGGAACCTTGGTGAAAAGTTCTAACAGGGGTTATGTCCTATGTGGATGGTGGTGGATGGTGATACAGGACAGACCTGAATCTGGGGTCATTTTGCCCATTTCAGGTGCGGCTCATTTTCTAATCAAAGAGCTTTCCTATCATAACCTGGAACTGGAGCGGAACCGGCAGGAGGAGCTAGGGATCAAGCCACAAGACATCTGGCCTTTCATTGTGATCTCTGATGACTCCTGTGTGATGTGGAACATGGTGGATGTTGATTATGCCGGGGAAAGAAGCAGGTAAAATATCCTGTCATTACTTCTGTCTTCCCCACCTGGCCTCTCTGACTTTAAAATACTGTGGTATTTTAAAGATTTTGCCTTGAAATGTATAAATCTTTCGTGACTCTTTATTAAATCTTAAACAGGAATAAAAACAAGGCAAAGGCAAACATAGATCACCTAAGCGAGGGAAATCCAAACATAGATCACCTGAGTGAGTGAATTGCCAAAGTTCTATCTCCATGCAGTGACCTTAAAGGAGTCTCCTCCCACAACCATAACTGGCCACAGCAATGCATCACATACGCATGCCAGGCTTACAGAAAGCAGAGAGGGGACTTTTGCAGATAGGAAAACTTACAGGTTGTCTCTGAAGCTCTTGGGTATGATATCACAATCATTATGGAGTATGCTCAGGAAAGTTCCTGCTGGGGCCAGCTGGAGGAAATGGCCCTAAACCCACTTTTAAATATACTGTGCTTCTAACTCCAGCAGTTGGGCGTCAGAGGTGCATTAGATACTCAACAAAAATTGACATCTGAACAGTGACACCTAGGCACAAGATGGAATTAAGTTCTGCCTGGCTGGAGTCATCCACAAATAAAACCTTCAGATTTCATGTTTTTCAGCAATACAAATAAAGATAAATGAGTGTGTTCTGGTTTTAATAAGAAAGTTCTCTTTAACCCTTTAAATCTACTGAGTCTGTAAAGGATATAATTTACCCAATGCAAAATCAACAGCACCCCATGTTAGGATAGTGTGTGGTAAACAGATATGGGAAATCCAGATGTGGCAAATGTAGACTCATATTCCAAGCCCAGCCTTTTTTATTTATTAATTACATTTTAAAAATTTAAATACAGTATATACAGAGAATCACAGATATATATTCAATATAATATATAAAGGGGCTTTGAAAAGTTCATGGAACAGTAGAATGAAAAGATAATGGAACTTTTCCATGAACTTTTTGAAGCCCCCTCCTATGTATTCAAAAAGAAATTTATACTTCATATACAGAATTTTCCACAAACTGGCCTTTAACCAACTCCTATATCAAGAAAACAGTTCTTTTTTGGCTCATTTTTAAAAAGAAGTACTGGTGTGGTGCTGTGGGTTAATGCGCCAGACTGCAAAGCTGTTTGAACTGCAAGCTTGGCGATTCAAGCTCACCAGCTGCTCCTTGGAAACCCTGTACAGGGTCTTTATGGGTCGGAACTGACTCGATAGCACTTAACACCAACAACATATCAAGAAACAAGACATCACTTGAAATTCCCAGTAACTCACTCCTGTTACCTCCCACCAGCCAAACTTCTGGCACCATTTTATTTGCTATGCGACACTAAGCAAATAACTTAACCTTTGTGAGTTCTAGTTCTTTTTGGACTCCTGGTGTGGCACTGTAGGATCAGCATTGGACTTCAAACCACAGGGTTGGCAGTTCAAACCAACCTCTTGCTCTTGGAAACACTCTACAGGGTTGCTATGAGTCAGAACAAGTCGTCAGCATTTAATAACAACAGGTCTTTTTTGGCTCCTCATTTTTTTTTTTTAATTGTGAATTATGTGGTAGTTTACATGGGAGAACATTAGTTTTACATTCATCCTATCGTATAACATTTCATTACCATGTGCATCATCAACCAACCAACTACAAGCCTGCCCTCTCACCCCCGGTCGTCAGCACACAGCCCCTCTCCCTCTCTGTGTCTAAGGTCCCCAACCACTCCATCTCTCCACGTCATCATCTCTGCCTCCATCTCAGGCATCACTGCTTCTCTGGGTAGGGTCCTGCTCTCCACTCTTCTCCCTTGATGGTCCCAGGGATCTCTGCTCCTAGACTGAAAAGTTAATCACTCCCTTCCTTGCTATAAAACGTCTACCTTTACATTTCCAACCCTCACGATCAGTCCTGATAACAGTTTTTCACTATTTAACACCTCATTTTTAAAGAGGAGTCCTGGTGTGGTGCTGTGGGTTAATGCGCTGGGATGCAACATTGGATTGAACCATGAGGTCGGTGGTTCAAGCTCACCAGCTGCTCCTCAAAAACTCTACACAGGGTTGCTCTGGGTCAGAACCAATTCAATGGGACTTAACAACAACAACATCTTTAAAAGGGTTGCTAATTGCTATTCACAATGTCAGTGGTTCAAACCCACCAGCCACTGTAAAACCTGTTGTTTCTTTTATCTTTCTGTCACTCTGTTGTACAATTATACAGATTTTGACAAATGTGTAATGTCATGTAATGGTCACTGACACAGTATTATACTGTAACAGAATAATTTCACTGTCCTAAAAATCCTTTGTGTTTCACCTATTTATCCCTTCCCCATCTGCCTGTACCTCTGGCAACCACTGATCTTTTACCTATCTCTGTGGTTTTACCTGGAGTCCTGGCATGGCACTGTAGGATAACTATTGTAGGATAAGATTGGTTTGAACTGCAGTGTCGGAGGTTTAGACTCACCAGCCACTCCTTGAAAACCCTATACTGGGTTGCTAGGAGTCGGAACTGACTCAGTGGCACTCAACAACAATAGTTTTACCTGGAGCCCTGGTGTGGTGCTGTAGGATAGGTTATTGTTGTGATGTGCCGTGGAGTTGGTTCTGACTCATAGCGACCCTGTATAGGGTTTCTGAGGCTGTAAATCTTTACGGGAGCAGAAAGCCTCATCTTTCTCCCACGGAACAGCTGGTAGTTTCGAACTGCTGACCCTGAGGTTCACAGTAGGATCCGTGCTGGACTACTAAACATGAGATTGGTGGTTCAAACCTAGGAGCCACTCCTCAGAAACCCTATACTGGGTCATTATGAGTCAAAACGGACTCATTGACATTTAACAACAGCTGTGCAGGAGTAACGGCTTGTGCAAATGATCAACACCCTCAGCTGTTAGCTTAAAGGATGAAAGCTCTCTTTAGGCACCTCAGAAGAAAAACCTAGCAATTTATTTTAAAAACATTTACCTCTTCTACTCTGAACACACATGAGGTCACCTTGAGTCTAAATCTACTGGATGGCAACTGTTTTTTTCATACCCGTGCTAGAGGTTTGTGTGAGGATTACTTAAATTACAATATGTAAAGTGTTTAGCATATTGAATGAAGCAAAATGTTACATAACCTCATAAAGCAGCGGTGACTACAGGTTTGCTTGTCTGTTTGTGTTCTTTGCTGCTTTATACACAATAGCAAACAAATGAAATGGCTGAAATGGTGTGGCACTGTAGGATAAATTGTTGTTGTTAAGTGCTGTCGAGTCAGTTCTGACCCATAGCGACCCTGACCAGGGTTTCCAAGGCTATAAATCTTTACGGGAGCAGAACACCTCATCTTTCTCCCATGGACCGGCTGGTAGTTTCAAACTGCTGACCTTAAGGTTCTCAGCCCGATTCGTAACCACTGCGCTACCAGTGATACTGGCCCATTAACTGTAAGGTCAACAGTTCAGATCCACCAGTTGCTCCTCTCAAACCCTATGCAGGGTCACTATGAATTGGTGACACTTAACAACACTGCCAAAGGTGTGTGCATAAGGAGCCTTGGTGGTGCTTCAGGTCAAGCACTGGACTACTAACTGAAAGGTCAACAATTCAAACCCACCAATTACTCAGGGGGAGAAAAATGAGGCTTCTTGCTCCCGTAAAGATTTACAGCTTGAGAAACCCTGTGTGGGATCACTATGAGTTGAAGTTGACTCGATGGTAGTGAGTTTGGAGGGTATATAACTGGAAATAGGATTGCTGGATCATAGGGTATTTCTGTCTCTAGTGTTCTGAGAAAGCACTATACCATTTTCTATAGTAGATGTAAATTTTTTACAATTGCACCAGCAGTTCCAGTTTTCCTACATTTTGACCAATACTTCTTGTTATCTGTTTGTTTGTTAGTTTATCAGTGCCATTTTAGCCAGCATAAGATGGTATTTCATTGTAATTTTGATTTACATTTCTCTAATGGAACCCTGTTGTGGCACTGTGGGATAAAGTACCAGACTCTAAGATCCATTTGAACCACAAGATAAGTGGTACAAACTCACCAGCTGCTCCTTGGAAACCCTATACAGGGTTGCTATGAGTCAGCTATTTGACAGCACTTAACAACAAATGACAAAAATAGCTAAAGATCATGAATGTCTTTTCAAATATTTGTTGTCTCCTTGGATGTCCTCTTTGGTGATGGCTCTCTTCATATCCTTGCTCATTTTGTGATTTTTTTATTTGGCTTTTTGTTGTTGTGCTATTGCTGTTTTATATAGATTTTAGAGATTAGACCCTTATTAGATAAATTATTTCCAAAGATTTTTTTCCCAGTCTGCAGGCTCTTTTTTTTTTTTTAAGGTTTTTATTGTGGATTGAGTGAAAGTTTTCAGGGCACATCATCAGTTTCACATTCAAACATTCATATACCTTGTTTCATTACATTGATTATAATCCCCTCCACATACCATCAGTTA
>NW_006408649.1:7055946-7057435 GCF_000296735.1 Chrysochloris asiatica | reverse complement strand
CCATGGTGGACAGGTTTCAGATGAACTTCCAGATGAAGACAGACTAGGAAGAAGGAGTGATGAACTACTTCCGAATATTTTAGTCACTGAAAACCTTATAAATAGCAGAGAAACACTATCAGATATAGTGTCGTAAAATGAGCCCCTCAGGTTGGAAGGCACTCAAACCAACGAGATGGATTGGTCAAATGGCAGCCTTGATGGACTCAAGCGTGGCACCAGTAGTGAGGTTGGCCCAGGATCAGGCAGTGTTTCATTCTGCTGTGCATAAGGTCGCTGTGAGTCGGTGCCGACTCAATGACCTAACAACAACAACAACATCAATATACTACCTATATTGATAAATTTACTTTGTACTTATTTCTTACAAACTAGATATGTTATCTGCAGGATTTAATTATTGAATTTATTCCCTAAAAATATCTTATATTTATATGACTGCTTATTGTCTTGATTATCTAGTGTTCTTATAATAGAAATACCACAAGTGAAATAGCAAACTGAAATGTATCTTCTCTCAGTTTAGTAGGCTACACGCCCTAATTCATGGTGGTGGTGTTGTTGTTAAGTGCTGTCAAGTCGGTTAAGACCCATAGTGACCCTGTATAGAGTTTCCAAGGAGATGCTGGTGAGCTTGAACCGCCAACTTTGCAGTTCAAACGGCTTTGCAGTCTGGCACATTAACACACAGCGCCACACCAGGACTCCATTCAGGGTGGTAACTCTAGGGAAAAGAAAGGCTTTCTCTCTCTACTTATTGACTCTAGGAGAAAGTCCTTGTCTCCTTCCAACAATTATGGACTCTTCATCCATGGAACTATCCGTGTATCTTGACATCAGTCTTCACATGGATCTAGAGGTTCCCAGCACAGGGATCTTAGTTCTAAAGAATGTGGTCTGCTCCTGACTTTTCTTTCTTGGTAGTAGTCAGGTTCCTCTCTGCTTGCTTGTTAAATCTTTTATATCTCAATAAAATTGAGATAACCCTAACCCTGAAGATTGTGATCTGCCTCATTAATGTAACTGCTTCTAATCCTGCCTGATTGACATCTTAGATGTTAGGATTTATAACACGTAGGATTACATCAGATCACAAAATGGAGGACCATTATAAAATACTAAAAATGACAGCCTAGCCAAGTTGATACATATTTTGGAGGGACACAATTCAATCCATAACTGTTGTGTTTTTTTTGGGGGGGGCTTACTCTACTTATTTTCCCATGATGTTGTGTTTAAGTGTTATCAAGTCAGTTCATACTAATAACACCCATGTACAGGGTTCTGAGGAGCAGCTGATGGGTTTGAACTGGCAACCTTGTGGATCGTAGTCCAGTGCTTATCCTACAGCACCACACCGAGATTCTGTATAGGTCTTGTTGTTGTTGTTATTGTTAAGTGCCATCGAGTCGGTTCTGACCCATAGCGACCCTGTACAGGGTTTCCGAGGGTGTAAATCCTTACAGTAGTAGAAAGCCTCATCTTTCTC
>NW_006408649.1:7052866-7054801 GCF_000296735.1 Chrysochloris asiatica | reverse complement strand
AATTTCTGGGTTACTGAAAGATAACACAAATCTACTTATACCTTGAGTAATGAATAAAGAATTTTTGACTGACAATTGTTTTTGTTCATTATTTTATATTTGTTGCTTCATTGTCATCTAACCTCCAGAGTTTCTAGGGAGCAATCCACACCGATTCTTAAGAAAAGTCCTTTGTATCTTATTTTGTGTTTTTCTCTTGCTTTTTTTCAGAATGCTCTCCTTATCTTTGGTTATCAAGAATTTTCTTAAGATATGGCACAAAGTTGATACTTTTGTGTTTCTTCTAATTTGAGGTTTGTGTAGCTTCTTGTATTTGCAGGCTTGGTTCTTTAGGTTTGGGAAATTATTTCTGATTATCTTTTAGATGATTGTTTCTATATATTTATTGCTGTCTTGGTATTATAAAATAGTTTAGAAATTCTAATATTAGGTTTCATAATTGAATTCTATATTTTCATTTGGTTTTTTTTTGTGTGTGTGTGTGTTTTCCTTTTACTTCTCTTGGGACATGGTAAGTTAAATTTTTTTTTTTTTTCTAGCTCATTTTTTTCTATCCTCTGCCTGTTCATCTCTATTGTTGAATGCTACTGTTATGTTTTCTAATTCATTTGTTTTACTCTTAAGTTCAAGTTGTTCTCTTTGGTATTGGGGTCTTTTAAAGATATTATTTCATTTTTCTTGTGTTGTTGTTAAGTGCCATCGAGTAGGTTTCGACCCATAGCGACCCTGCACAGGGTTTCCGAGGCTGTACATCTTTACAGGAGCAGATCGCCTCATCTTTCTCCCACGGAGCAGCTGGTAGTTTCAAACTGCGGACCTTGCGGTTTGCAGCCCGATTCGTAACCACTATGCTGAATCTCTCATTTGCTTCCTCTATTTGTTTCCTGATCTCTGTTAGTTTGTTTTATATGTGATTTTTGCTCTCTTTAAACTTGTTTTAGCAACATAGACTGAAATAGTTCAATTCTTTCTGTTAGCCACATAATAGAAATTGTCTCTTCTTCACGTTTTACCTTTGGTTGTTCCTTTTTCTCTTATTAATGTATGTATTTTACTGTTTTGTTTTTTAACTTAAGCCTATTTTTTTTCATTCCTTTGAATTTTGTATCCTGATTTTGGTGTGTGTGTTGGAGGAGGTCTGATTAAGCACTCTGGTAGGGCAGCAATCACCCAGCAGCCAATTGAAAGGCAGAGCCAGCACCCACCAGCTGCTGTAAAGCAGAAAGATGGGACAGCTTGCCTTCTCAAAGATTCATGGTCCTGCGAACCCGAGCCCCATGGGCTAGTTCTAATCCACCCCATAGTGTCTCCCACGTGTCGTGTCATTAAGTAACCTAGCAGCAATGAACTTGGTATCTTCTCAGGAGACCCACTAGAGGATGCTCTTATCCTTACTTATTTTTGTGTTTTGTTTTGTTTTGTGCTGATTTTGGGATTCTGGATGCTTGATATCTAGAATTCCATACACATATGCAAGAGAGGTGGTTTAGTTAGTTTGAGAAGCTGATGTAATTGGGGGGTTGACTTTCCTGTGCTGAAGGTGGGGCATGCTCTATGTCTTGAGTACCCTGCACCAATTCTCCAGGTGCCCTCTGGACATTTTCCTTTGGGTGGCCTTACATTGCTGCCCTGGCACTTCCTCCTGATCCTAGTGCCCATCGGTGTCTGACCACAGCAAGCTTCAACTGTACTCACAGCTCCTTGATATCCCTTAGTTGTTGTTGTTGTTGTTAAGTGTCATCTAATCTGTTCCAACTCATAGTGACCCTGAATAGGGTTTCCTAGGAGTGGCTTTTGAGTTTGCACTGCTGACCTGGCAGCTCAAACTAGCCTTAAAGTCCAGCCCATTATCCTGCAGCACCACACCAATTCCATAGCCCTAAACTCCCATGACTTATCTGTTGTTGTTATTTTATCTGTTGTTGTGTGCCGTCA
>NW_006408649.1:7047245-7052391 GCF_000296735.1 Chrysochloris asiatica | reverse complement strand
GCTACCAGAGCGCCTTGCTTCTGATGTTAGCAGGTAGGTTTTCCCAGCTTCTGTGCCATCCCACTCTTCTTCTCCATCACCTCAGCTGCCATTCAGAGTTCTTAGATCTCAGTCACTGTGTGTGTTTTATTCGTTGTTCAGTGGGTTCATTGCCAGAGTTATAAACTAAAGTGTGTAGTCAGTTTATCTTGCTTCATTTGCTTTCAGTGTTCTGTGTTGCCACTCTTCCAAGGGAAAGAACTTGACGATGAGCTGTCTCAACAGGAGAGTGGAGAAGAAAACTGGACACTGCCTTAAAACAGCATTTAGATTCTGGAATGTCAGCACTTACTTATGCCTCAGAATTTATTTTTAAGCTTCTCAGTTGTGGAACAGAAAGCTGAGGTCAGAAAAGTTGAACAACTTCTTTGTGCCCTTGTAGACAGAACTCTCATTCAGGCCCTGACTCCATCAGCCCTTCTCTCCTTGCTTATCAAGTGTCAGCTTTGCCGTGGAAAATTTCACCATCTTCACAAATCTCAAACACTGCCAGTTTAGAGAGGGTGGTATTTATAAGATACCTTCCTACTCTCTCACTTGGATTTCATGATCGAAAGTCAAGCTTCTTTTACCCATTTTACCTTCATGTCTGGCAAACTGGACATGTGAGTGACTTGTCATGGGGGAAAGAACATAATATTTGGAGTCAGATGGTTGGTTGGTTGGTTATGTGCTGTGGAGTCGGTTCCGCTCATAGCAACCCTGTACAGAGTTTCTGAGGCTGTAAATCTTTACAGGAGCAGAAAAACCTCTTCTTTTTCCTGTGGAACAGCTGGTAGTTTCGAACTGCTGATCTTAAGGTTCACAGCCTGATTTGTAACCACTATGCTATCATTGTTGTTGTTGCTACGTACCGTGGAGTCAGTTCCAACTCATAGTGACCCTGTACAGGGTTTCTGAGGCTGTAAATCTTTATGGGAGCAGAAAGTGTCATCTTTTTCCCGCGGAGCCGCTGGTAGTTTTGAACTGCCGACTTTAAGGTTCACAGCCCAATTCGTAACCAGTACGCTACCAGAGCTTCATGTTGTTGTTGTTGTTAAGTGCCGTCAAGTCGTTTTCGACCCCTGAACAGGGTTTCCGAGGCTGTAAATCTTTATGGGAGCAGATCACCTCATCTTTCTCTCGTGGAGCAGCTGGTAGTTTCGAACTGCTGACCTTGTGGTTCGCAGCCCAATTCGTAACCACTACGCTACCAGAGCTCCTTATAGAGCTCCATAGAACTGTTCAAATATAAGCTTTAGTGAGCGATATTGGACAAGGTGTTTAGAGTCTCATTTTCTTCGTTTATAAAATGGAGATAATAATGCCTGTGTTCTAGGATGGTTATGAGAATTCAATGATAATGAGTATGAAATGCTTAACCTAGTGGCTATGATGGATTCCATTGTTACCAGCTCTGTTTGCACACGAGGTTCCTTTGGAAGGCCATTGCCGTGGCTTTCCAAATCTTACTGTTGTTGGATGTCAGCATAAGGATCTCAATCTCTCTTCTTTGAGCAGGGAATTCTCCTGGTCCGAAAGGAATGTGTCCTTGAAGCACATCATGCAGCACATTGAGGCATCCCCCAACATCACTCACTACGCCCTGATCGGGATGCGGAAGTGGTCAAGCAAGACCAGGAGCAGTGAGGTGCACGAGCCTTTCTCCCGCTGCCACGTCCATGATTTCATCATTTTAAATGTGGATCTAACCCAGAACGTTCAGTACAACCAGAATCGGTGAGCTCTTACCCTTGTTGGGTCCAGGTGGGAGGGGCATGGCCTGGCCCAGTATGGCCATGTGGACAGCACACAGTGCCCCTCAGGACAAGCAGCTCTTAGACCTGACAGATAGCTTCTTTACCTTTGCTTTGTAGCTATCAAGTAAGCTAGAGGCTACTTGCCCATGCATATTGGCCTAGCATTCACATTTTTTTCATTGTTGTTGATAAGTGCCATCACGTCAATTCTGGCTCATAGTGGCCTTATATAGGGTTTCCAAGGAGCAGTTGGTGGGTTTGAACCACTGACCTTTTAGTTAGCAGTCCAGTGCTTATCCTACAGCACCACAGCAAGACTCATGTTTTTAGCCTTGTCTAAGGAGTCCTGGTATGGCCCTGTTGGTTAATGTGTCAGACTGCAAAGTCATTTGAACTGCAAGGTCAGTGGTTCAAGCTCACCAGCTGCTCCTTGGAAACCCTATCTAGGGTCGCTATGGGTCAGAATCTATTCCATGGCACTTAACAATAACAACAACAATTTTGTGAAAGGGATATTTCCATAAGATTGTTCAGCTTCGTTCATTAATTCACATGAAACTGTAGTAAGTAAATTACATTGTACTATTTGTTTATCTTTCCTTTTTGGCTCCCTCTTCTACTAGACACTTCTTAATGGGGGTTAGCACTGAAGACAGCTATAAAAAAAAATCTATATGTTGCTCTGTACATACCTAGGTAGCCACAGAAGTACTCACTTTCTCAAGAAGAATTCAGTCATAGCATTTATTGAGTATCAGATGGATTGGCCAAGTGGCAGCATCAATGGGCTCAAATATGGCAACAGTTGTGGGGTTGGCCCAGGACTGGGCAGTGTTTCGTTCTGTTGTACATAGGGGTCGCTATGAGTGGTACCAACTCAATGACACCTAACAACAACAACAATATCTCTGGGTGGTACAAACAGTTAAGGACCCACCTACTAACCTAAAGATTGGTTTAATACACCCAGAGGCAAATTAGGGGACAGGGCTGATGATCTACTTCCAAAACAACACAGTCACTGAGAGCCATATAGACAGGTTGTACTCTGACACACGTGGGATTCCTGTGACTTGGAATTCACTTGTAGGCAACTAGTTTGGATTTGTATACACCAAGCAGAGGACACACAGCTCAAACTGCCCACCATAGAGTGTAGAATTTTGAGTCAGACTGACCTGCTATAAGTCTGGGTTCTGCCATATTACTAGCTTTGTAATTTCTGCAGGCTACTTATCCTTTCTGATTCTTGGTTTCCTCAGCTATAAATATAAATATAGGAAATAATTTTACCCTAAAAGAATTGTATTGTGGTTTTTTTTTGTTGTTGTTGTTTAGTTTGTTGTTATTATTGTTGTTCAGTGCTGTTGAGTCAATTCAACTCATAGTGACCCTGTGTAGGGTTTCCAAGGAGTGGCGAGTGGATTTGAAGCAAAGTATTATTTAACAATTCCATTGTAACTGTTTTTTTCAGTATGCAGTTCAGTGACATCAATTGCATTCACCAAGTTGTACAACCATCACTAAAAGTTTTTCATTACCCTAAACAGAACCTCAGTACTCTTTAAGCAACAACTCCCTGTCTTCCCCATCCACAAGCCTCTGGTTGTTGTTAAATGCCATTGAGTTAGTTCTGCCTCATAGTGACCCTGTATAGGGTTTCCAAGGAGCAGCTGGTGGGTTTAAACTGCTGACCTCGTAGTTAGCAGTCCAGTGCGTGTCCTTCAGTGTCACACCTGGACAAGCTCTGAATCAGTATTAATTTTTTCTCTCTATTATGCATTTGCATATTCTAGATATTTCATAAAAGTGGGATCGTATATTTGCCCTTTTGTATATGATTTAGTGTACTTGCGTGTTTTCAAGATTTATCCAAGTTGTAGCATGTATCAGAGCTTCATTTTTTCTTTATGGTTGAATAGTATTCCATTTTAGGAGTCCTGGTGTGGCGCTGCGGGTTAATGAGCTAGACTGCAAAGTCGGTTTGAACCACATGGTTGGTGGTTCAAGCTCACCAGCTGCTCTTTGGAAATCCTGCACAGGGTTGTTATGGGTCGGAACCAGCTCGGCTGCACTTAACAACAATATTTCATTGTATGAATATGCCTCATTTTGTTTATCCATTCATTTCTTTATGAACATTTGGGCCGTTTTTACCTTCTGGGTTTTTGTTTTTTTTAACTAACGTTGCAATGAACATTAGTACCAGTATCTGTTCCTGCTTTTAAGTCTTTTGGAATTGCTGGGTTATATGGGAGTCTTGGTGCTCTACGATAAAACACTGGACCAAAAGGTCAGTTTGAACTGCAAGGTTGCTGGTTCAAACTCACCTGCTGCTCCTTGGAAATCCTATACAGAGTTGTTATGAGTTGGAACCAACTTGACGGCACTTAACAACAGCAACATGGTAGTTCTATGTATAACTTTTTGAGGAATTACCATAAGGTCGCTATGAGTTGGTGCCAACTGGATGGCACCTAACAACAACAATGACAACATGGCTTATCATGCTATTTCCACCACACTTTGGTTTGGGGGTGTTCCTGATCATTGTACACACCTGATTTCACAGCTTCACCACTTGTTCACTTGTGAATATTTTTCTCTATTTCCTTTTCCTTGATAATTTCTAAAATAACCCCCCCCAAGAAAGCTCAAAAGTAACAAATTATACAAAGATTTGTTTTTAATCTTACTTTTTTCCTTGAAGTGATGTTGACTTTTTCTTTACCCAAGAATTTTTTTTCCTGTAACCAAGAATTTTAGAAATTTTTGTTTTTTACATCCTGCTAAAAGGAGCTCTGGTAGCGTAATGGTTACGAATCGGGCTGTGAACTGTAAGGTCAGCAGTTCGAAACTGCCAGCAATTCCACAGGAGAAAGATGAGGCGTTCTGCTCCCATAAAGATTTTCAGCCTCGGAAACCCTGTGCAGGGTCACTATGAGTCGGAACCGACTCCACGGTACTTAACAACAACAACAACAATGAAGTTTAAGTTTCATTCTAAAATAAAAGAGTGCGCAATTTAGTTTTAATCATTTTGTTCTTTATTTTAGCTTTTAGACACTAGTACTGGAGTGAGTCTGTCAAAACATTTGAATGAAAATTGAGAGCTTTATTGCTGTATTTTAAGCATAATGTGGACACTATTTTGTGTTCGTTATAACCACCAAGTTTTAAACTGCAATCATAATCAATGTAAATGAAGCATAAACCTCACATGGCATGTTCTATCATTGTTTCCAGGTACTGAGTTATTACTTGAGTATCATATTGTGTTTTAACACCAACACTGTAACATTTTTTTTCCAATACAGATTAGTTTATTCACCTGGCAGTTTATGATACTTTCAATATATATATTTTTT
>NW_006408649.1:7031668-7044780 GCF_000296735.1 Chrysochloris asiatica | reverse complement strand
GGTATTCTGTGTTGTTGTTGGCGGAGCTCTCTGCTATACGTCCACCTGATCCGCCATCTTGTTTGTTCTCTCTGTAACATTTTTTAAACCTTAGTTTTATTACATGTTTATGAAATATCAAACTTTACCATATATATGCCTTGTTCTTGTATTATATTACTGCTTTACTGTGTATTTCAGTAAAGCATGCAGTTATGTTACAAAACAAAAAACCCAAAACAAACAACAAGATCTTGAAGCTTTTCCCCTATGTGTTCTTAGGTCACTGATTCATTTTGAGTTCGTTTTAATATATGTTGTCGTGTTTAAGTAGCATGTAGGGATCTAGCTATCCCATCACCGTTTGTTGAAGAGACTGTTCTTTTCTGTTGGTATGGAATTGGCATTGTTCATAGATTCATAGGTTTATTCCTGGATTCTCAATTCTGTTCATTGATCTTTGTATCTGTACTAATATCAGTATCGTATCCCGTTGTTCTGATTATTGTAGCTTTATAATACGTTTTACTTCAACTTTATTCTTTTCAAAGATTATTTTGACAATACAGGAGCATTTGCAATTCCATCTGTATTTAAAGATTGGCTAGTGCACTTCTGCAAAGAAACTGTTAGACTTTTGATAAGGATTATTGAATCTGTAGATTAGGTAATACTGATAATATAACAATATTAAGTCTTATAATACATTTATTTAAGTGTTCATTTTCTTTTCACAAGCAAACTCTTTTTACAACATCCTTCCACAGTATCTGGCACATAGCACTGGTAGCTCTTATATAGTTTAACCCTTAGGTATAATACTGTCCTTCCTAGTACAGATATGTTAACATTTCTACCTTTTTACTTGTTTTGTCTAGATAAAGATCTTTAAAGGTAGGAACAAAACCTACTCCTTCCCAACTCCCTAGTATAGAAGGGTATACACACTCTAAGTAAATCATGAGGAAGAGACTGGGTGGGGCATGAACTCCATTCAGTCAGATCTCATTCCTCTTCTGGTTCTGGGTAGGTTCATGTGTGACGACGTGGACTTCAATTTGCGGGTGCACAGTGCGGGCCTCCTGCTCTGCAGATTCAACCGCTTTAGCATGATGAAGAAGCAGATTGCAGTGGGCGGGCACAGGTCCTTTCACATCACATCTAAGGTGAGTGCTGACCAGGCTGTCTGGCTGTTTGGATGTGAACACTGAGGACCGGGAGCTGTCGGGGCTGAAGGGGAAGGGGCAGACCACAGCATCTTCTTAGAGATGGAGCTTGACTATTAGGTAGTGTTGGTAAAGTTTTCCTTGACATCTAGCCTTGGAAAGTTAAAGGTCCCATTAGATTTCTCTTCAGGGCTCTCATTTTAACCAGAGTCCTTTTAGATTCTGTTCAGGTATCACAGCCACAACAAAAGTGTTATAGACTATCTCTCTAAGTGATCTGTGGGATGGAAAAGGTATTGATGATGCTGGTAAGAGATTGTGGATTCAGGTGTAGTTGAAACGGAAAGCAGGGTGCTGTGTGCAGGGTGAACAGGAGCTAGAACAGATGGGACTTGGTGTCCGAGCAAATATAGGGAAGAGACAGACCTGCAGGTTTCTGGCCAGATGTAGCATTCCCAGAGGTTTTCATCACTGAATTTGGGGGAAAGGCTAGGAGGTCCCTTGACTCTCTTGTTTTTTTCTACAGTAGGCAGCCAATTTTCTGCATATAATAAATGCCTATAATTTTTACTGATTACAGTGATTCATTTTCACATACTATACTTTGGTAAAACCTAACTTTTCTGAATAATTTTATTCTTGAATTATGTGTTCTCAACTCATACCACTACCCTCTTCTACCTAATCTTTGTTTCTAGCTATTATAATTTGTTGTTGTTAAGTGATGCTGAGTCGATTCTGACTCACAGAGACCCTGCATAGGGTTTCTGAGGAGCAGCTGTTGAGTTTGAACCACCAGCCTTGTGGTTAGCAGTCCAGTGCTAATCCTATAGCCCCACACCCAATCCTTGCAGTTCCCACGCAGTCTGTGAGAAGGACTTCTCTCCTGAGGGTGTGCCCATCTCTCTCTCTTCAGTGAAGGGAGTGGATGAGGGGAGTGCTTGACACTCATACCTTCCCATGCAGGTATCTGATAACCCCGTGGCTATTGTGCCAGCCCAGTACATCTGTGCCCCGGACAGCAAGCACACGTTTCTCGCAGCCCCTGCACAGCTCCTGCTTGAAAAGTTCCTCCAGTACCACAGCCACCGCTTCTTCCCCCTCTCATTGAAGAATTACAACCACCCGGTGCTGTCTGTAGACTGCTACCTGAACCTGGGATCTCAGGTAACTTATGGGAGCATCACTGTAAAATCCATAAATCAGAGAAATTCTTAAAACGGGTGCACAAGAATCCAGGACTCTGAGGTTTTATTACTTAACCAGTTTGCTTTAGATTCTGTACCCCCACTATATAGATGATGAAATTAAGACTGAGAATTGCAATGGTTTGCCCAAGAATAATAAATTAGGACACAAACCCAATTTGAATGGCAAAACATTTCTTATTCTCAAATGAACTGATGTGTAGGTAAGTCTAGATAAATCTCAGAATTCATTTTTTAAGGAAAAAGATTTGGAAATAGCATTAAAATATTTTTTCTAGTTCCCCACAAATCTAGATTTTTGACCAAGCAGTTAATATTTCTTAGATTGAAACTCCTAGTATAATGTCAGCTAACTCATGGAAAGCCAATGTTTCTCTTGTCTTCCTTCTTTTCAGATTTCTGTGTGTTATGTGAGCTCCAGGCCTCACTCTTTAAACATCAGCAGCTCGGACTTGATGTTTAGTGGACTCCTGTTATACCTCTGTGACTCTTTTGTGGGAGCCAGCTTTTTGAAAAAGTTTCATTTTCTGAAAGGTAACTTATATAACTCTTACCCTGGACTCTGACTTCAATGCCTACAGCCTCTCTGAGGAAGTTGTCTTTTGGTTTTAGTCTTGATTTATAAAGAAGCTAACTTGGTCCTTGAGAGGAAATGTGACTTTCTGGTCATCCTGGAAAGCACACATATATTGGCGAGGGGCCTGGGACCTTCTTACTCCCGGGCCAACTCTCTTTCCCCTGTGCTTGCTAGGATAGAGACTAGAAACATGCCCTTTCTTTTAGATGAATAGCAGGTGTTTTCAATGCTTGTGTTACTTTTCAGTCCATATCTTTAAAATCAGGGCTCAGCACACATTAGGTTTTCCATCCTGGTAGATGAGTTCGCCATCCTTGTTTGGGGGTAGTACTTATTCCCTTGCTTTGTTCTTTCCTTTTCCCTTCTGTAGCTGTTTTCATGCTAGAGTGGTGGAGAGTGACAAACACTCATTCTATGCGTTTTCAAAAATTATTTCCAATGTATTTCCAATCCTACTTTGGATCCCTAGCTCATCTTTACTTTTCCTTTTTTTTTTTTTAATTTAACCTTCCTATGAAGGAGCTATGGTAGCGTAGTGGTTACGAATCGGGCTGTGAACCTTAAGGTCAGCGGTTCGAAACTACCAGCTGTTCCGCGGGAGAAAGATGAGGCTTTCTACTCCCGTAAAGATTTACAACCTCGGAAACCCTGTATAGGGTCGCTATGGGTCGGAACCGATTCGATGGCACTTAACAACAACAACAATGTAGCAGTTATTTAGTGAACACCAACAGTATGTAAGGCCTTGGGAAATAGTAAGAGGTTTCTACAACAGTCTCTTCCCTCAAGAAACATTTTTCTCTCAGAGAACAGGGCATGTAGGTATGTACGTAGGTAGGAAGGAAAAGAAGGAAGGATGGAAAAACGAGATTGATGGATGCTAGGTGCTCAGAGCAGAGAATCCTCCAGGCTGGGCAGCTGGGGAATGGTGTGAAGTGCAATAGGCCCGGATGGGGAAGAAGGTGTGAGGTGGGGTGTGGTATGAAGCAAGGACTGGAACTGCGAGCTCTGCCTTGTGATCAGGCCAGTCTATCGTCTTCCATTTCTCTTCTTCATTCATTCTTTTTCAGCTTTTATTCTACCTCCTTGTTGTCCAACCTACTAAATGTGCCAAATAACAATGAGACATGATATCTTGTTAAAATAATAAAGCATTACACAAGAAACAAGAGACTGGCGTAGACATCAGGTTCTTCCTTCCAAACAGGACCATATTGTATTATTGCAAATAGCATTCAGACAGTAGTTTTCTTTTTGATAAACTCCTCCTTTCTCTTCACATGTCATCGACACACCTGGCTACAAAGGTGCAACCTTGTGTGTCATCTGTCAAGATCGAAACTCACTCCGTCAGACAGTTGTCCGGCTCGAGCTGGAAGATGAATGGCAGTTCCGACTACGTGATGAATTCCAGACTGCCAATGCAAAGGAAGACAGACCTCTCTTTTTTCTGACTGGACGACACATCTGAGGAAGATACCTACAGATTTTCCGAAAGCATGAAACATTCAGAACCTTCCTTGAGGCTAAAGGAAGTCCTAAAACCATGGGGTGTTAGAACTGCTGTGGGCCCCAGAAACTTGTCTGTTGTCCAGCCCCTCAACAGTACTTGTCAGGGGACCAAAGTCCAGCCATGGATGGTGACTAACTGAAGGTAACTAAGTCAAGTTGATGGTAAGCAGGAATGCAAACCCAAGCCTGCTGAATTCTGGGCCAGAGCTTTTCCTACATTACCACATTGCCCTGTACTATCTTGAAACCATTTTTGAAGAACAAACATTTGTCTCTTATTATGTCATTCGTATGCTTCCACAGACAAGCATGATTTTTCTCTTAGTCTCCAAGGATCACTCTTAGATTATCTTGTTGAGCATCAGTATTTCAGAAAATGAATATGATTTCAGTTGAATAGGTTTTATTAACCCACTACAAAACAATAGTCAAAGAATATTTTAACGGTAAAGGCTGGAGCCAATAAAAACTAAGAATGAGATCACTTATTAAGAATTATTTAAACTTGTCTACAAGTTTGCTCTTTTAGAAACTAACTCATAGACATCAAATTTAATAAAGAAAAGCAAATTGTTTTACTCTAGAGTAAATATGATTATTAAAATAGTCCAGGGAACATACCCTACCTCTTAGAAAGGGCAAATATGAAAAGAAGCTTCCTTGAAAACCAAAAGGTTTTAGAAAGGAAATTAGGGCTACAGAGGTTGACCTTAAAAAAACAACAAGACTTTGCCTTACAAAGAAAAGAAGACCAAATTACTTACTTGAAATAAAGAAACAGTAAATTACCAAAGTGATATATGAAATAGTTGATAAGACTATAATTTGTTTCCATTCTCTAAGTACCTTGTTTTCTCTATTACTGATTAGTGTCTTAGAGAGATTCTTACCTGACTAGAGAGAAAATGGGAACAAAGGAGGGAAGAAAGGTGTGCCAGTCTGTATTTCTCCCACGTTCATAGACCGACCAGCATGGTTTTTAAACGGACATTTTAGAAAGACAACTACAGGCCAGACAGTGGGCCAGGTGCTTTTTACATTTATTATTTAATCCTTTCAAAAAACTTGGGTGTTTGGAATCACTCTTCCCATTTGAAAGATTAGAAGATCTTTCCAAGATCACACACATCTGGAAAGAATTAGAAGCACAATCCAAGCTCCTGGTTTCTGGACTCCATCCCCCCCCAATACCACCCTGCTTTGGAATGGCCCCTAACTGAGGAAAAATGTCAAGAGACAGGACTGCTCAGTATACCGTTTCAATACATAAATAATGTATTGAATAAATAAATGAATCCTTAGTTTGCACCCTTATGCACCCATCCTAGACATTTATAAGCACTCAAATGGATAAGAATCCAAGAAGAAATTACTTTAAAAGATGATGCCAAAGAGTGAGTATCGACGCTTTTTTTCCCCAAAGAAAAAAGTCCGTGAGTATAAAAGATTTAGATCAATGTTTATAAATGATCACTTTGTATATGCCAGTATTCCTATTTTGGAATAAAAACTTGCCTTCTTTGGTTCTATTTGTCTTTTGTAAATAGCAGCTTCTCTGCATTTTATTAGGTTATTTAAACTTGGAAAAAACAAACTAATATTCTTGTCTGTTTCAGTATTAAAAATAAAATGTGTAATGCATTTATAATCTCTTTGTTGTTGTTGTTAGGTGCCATCGAGTTGGTACCGACTCATATCGACCCTATGCACAACAGAACGAAACAATGCCCGATCCTGGGCTCTTTGCTGGGTATTAATTGCATGGTTTTAAGAGAAAGTAGTGTGATCAGTGATCTCCAGGAGTCACCTGCTTAAAGTTTCATGGCATGACCGAAAAGATATGTTTGAAATGAAATGACATTAGGGGTGCATGCTGAGGGATTCCTGAAACACAAAAAAAGTCAGACAGATTGTACAGAGAAAGGGAACTGCAGCTCAGAGAAGCCTGTCATAAAGGAAGGGGAGCCTCAGGGAGCTCTGAGCTTCAGAGTGGATAAAGAAGGTGAAAGGGGAGCATTTGCCAGGATGCTTAGTAGGGAAACTAGTTTGGAGCAACTAGGCCATTTGATTCCTTGCACCTCTTCCTACCATACTGTCTATATCACACCCATCTGGCTAAGGCTAAAGCAGGAAGGGATCCCAAGCAGGAAGAAGTAGGGCATGGGGAAGCCCTTAGACCCTTTTAAAGACAGCTTTAGGAATCCCCTCTCCATAGTATGTCCCGTACCCCATAGTCACTTGAAACAATCTATAAGTGGAACATAGGCAAACAGGAACTCCTTAGTACAAACATTATAAAACAAAACAAAAAGTAAGAAAGACTACATAGTGAACGAAAAGGAATAACCTCTATAAAGAGTTGATAAAGTGGTTTTCTCTTCCTTGTTTATCATCATGACTTCTATGTCCTCATACTTCCCACTCATTTCAAGAAGACCTGCTCAAGTGTGTCACCAGGCCACAGACTCAATGTTTATGCCATTTCCCTGTTCACTTTGCAATGCTTTCTTTCTCTCTATTAATACTCCCTTGTGTCACAACTTGATGACTTTTTGCTCACGATGCAGAGGAGTCTTGCTTTCTCACAAGGTGTGGAAGATACGGACCACCTTCTATAACAGTAAATCAGCTGTAGGGTGTGCTTTTGCTCCTGGAAACACTGCACAGTATATTTTAATTCCCTTGTTTAGAAGAATGTTTCTCCTTAGACCTTGTGTGAATGTGTATTTGCTTTCACTCATCTCAAACAGAAGAAAATTCTAGGCAGGTTCAGTTTATCCAGTTGGTAAAGCTTACCCTTGGCTTTCCTGCCCAATGATTCTAGAGTTGTTGGATACAATGCCATGGTTCAGGACTGGTTAGTATTCAATGCCCAGGCATTCTACAATGCTGTACCACCAGTGTTAGTGCTCTTACCACATTCTGCCTAAACTAATGTAGAAAGAAAAAACTTCATGAGAGGTCTCTGAACACCTCAAAGTGCTCTATCTACACTTCCTAATTGTAAGAAATTAGATAATGTCTTGGGTTGGCAGGTTTTCTATTTTCAAAAGTAGACCATTTGTTAATGATTACATGTAATTTTTTGGCAGGTCTGTAGGTAATGGAAATTATCAAATTCTTAGCTTCCATTCCTAGTTTTAAATGATATTATGGGCTCTGCTGTGGGTTAATGCGCCAGACTGCAAAGCCATTTGAACTGCAAGGTCAGTGGTTCAAGCTCACCATCTGCTCCTCGGAAACCCTAGACAGGGTCTCCATGAGTCGGAATCAACTTGACGGCACTTAACAACAACAACATGGGCTCTTCTCTAGTGTATCTTTACAGATATTTCATTTTAAACAGGAAGAACTACATGTGCATCTTAACAGCCCATACACAACTACTCTTTAAACTTTCTCTATCTCCATTTATTGAGCAAATTAAACATCCTTTGCAAATTAATCAGAAGAGTGAGACCTGTCTCTTACCTCAAGCCTCTATCTCTGTATAGTCTTACAGATCTTATGTTCAAGTCTAAACAACTAGAACACTCAAAACCAAGGGTTCAAATCCAAACCAAGTAGTGAAACTCAACGACAGGGGTCAGAGAACTTAGACTTTGAGTATATGTTTAATGAACTTCATGAATGTCATCTCTGTCCCTCACCGTCTGGGATTAGAGATGCTTTTATGTCCTTCTTTTTATTCTTACTTTCCTTTTTCCTACTTGGTTTTAAAACAACAGACACTGTATCACAGTTCTAGAGGCCATGGGTCAGAAATCTAGGCATCAGCAGGGCAGTACTCCCTATGTTGATTGCATAACTCCACTCTCTGCCTGCCTTCAGTTGGCCTCTACTCCTCAGAGATGATTTTCTGGTGTTCCTAGTAATTAAGATCAGAAAGGGGCTAACAAAGTGGGGGGAAATCCCCTGGATATTTTCAGCAATTTAAGAATTTTACAATACAGAAATTATGTCCCAAGAAGCAACATTTATATAGATGTAAAGGCTCTCCTGGTAGGATGGAACAGTGGAAAGGGTATGGAATTTGAAATTAGGAGACTTGAGTTTATACATTGATTCCTTGGCCAAGTCACTCAGCTCCTCTGAGACTGGTTGCTACAAAATAAGCATTCCTCAGTAAGCAAACATTTTTGAGCACCTAAGATAAGTACTGGACTGTGAACTTCAAGGTTGGCAATTGGAGTCCACCAGCCGGTCCGTGGGAGAAAGGTGATTTCTGCTCCTGCAAAGACATTTCTTTTTTTTTAAGGAAAGCCTTGGAAACCCTACACAGAGTAGTTATGGGTTGGAACTGACCCGTAGGCACTTAATAACAACAATTACATGCCAGGAATTTTAAGGTGATTAAATAAACAAAATTGTGCTTATGAGGAACCTGAACATAGACCAAGAAGCAGACATTTGAACAAAACAAGGGGATACGGCATAGTTTAAAATTAGGAAAGTTGTGTACCAGGTTTGTATTCTTTCACCATTCTTACTCAATTCATAGGGTTGTTATGAGTCAGAAACAACTCAATGGCACCTAACAAAAACAAATACTTCTTTTAATCTACATGACAACTCTATGAAACATATCTTTGTGACCATTGTATAGAAGACAAAACAAGTTTATATATTACATAATTTGTCTGACATTGTTAGCTAGTAAATGACAAAACAAATCTAGATCCATGCCTATAGGTGTAACATTTCTGTTAACACCAAAGCTGCATGCCTTGAAAAATTTACTTCCAACAAATGACGTCCATAGAGGGCTTCAAAAGTTTCATGGAAAAGTTTCATCATCTTTACACTCCATTTTTCCATGACCGTCTTAAAGCCCCGTTGTATTAGAACACACTGTGAAGTCCTAGGGCTCTGTGCACAATAAAAGTGCTGGCCCGCTTGCCCGCTACCACATCCTGAATATTCTACATTATGTACCATCCAAAGTCTGCCTGATCTCCAGATAAAAGCCTTTGGAAACACTTTAAATAAATTTACATTTAATCTCCTAGGCCTGACTTCACACTCAACTGCTCTTTAAGGGAAGCCCATGAGCCAAGGGGCACATTCAGTGTAGACCAGTTTTCAATTCATTTTTTTCATCCATTTGCCTAGGCTTATTTCCCAGCTCTGAGGAGTTTAGCATTTTAATTAACAAAACAGTTGAAAGGACTTGTGCAGATTTTTTAAAAGTCCTTCATGTGGAGAGAAGAAACACCAATTCTGTGGTTGCTTTTGTCATTCACCAAAGAAACTGCCCTAGTTTCCTTTCTTTCTGAAATTCTGGCAAGCATTTTTTTTTTTTTTTTTTTTCACTTAAAACTTCTGTCCACTCTAACTCTACGAAGAGGTCTTTCCCAGGACTGGTAACCCACCCTACTAAGAAAGGTGGGGTTGTGTGGCTAATGGATGCTTCATGTTTTGAAGTTTTGAGGAAAGTTTCTGAGGATTCCAACCCTGATCAAGTCATGGCTTTTTTAAAACGGATGAAATGAATGCTCCTGGGGCCTCCCACTTGGTCTTGGCAAAACAAGCAAGCAAGGAACCAATCATGTCAAACAACCATATAAGTAGATACAGCTTAAACTTTAAAGGCGTAGATATGAGGAACAAGCAGACTTTAAGGAACTTGTTTAAATCACACATCTATTAAGTGACAGACACTGGATTCAGCCTCAGAACTCACCCATCTGACTTCAGACACCAACTCTTTAGCAGGCAGAACTTAATTTCTACTTTCAATGTGTTATTTAGAAACTAGACAATATTACATTGAGAATTTTTTAAAAACCATGGTTCACAGTCCTTTCCCCAGATATTTTGAGTGTCTGCTGCAGGTTCAGATGGTGAGAATGGAAAGGAGCTCCATCCCTAGTCTCAAGTTGCTCATACTCCTTAGCAAAGTCACCATGTTCATTTTTAAGTGCTCCTTTCCAGACCTAGTCTCTGTCTATGTGATTAGTACATATCGTATTTTTTATTCTTTCTTTTAGTTAATAGTATAATCACATACTCATGTTACACGATTATAATGTTAATTTAAAAAATAGAATAAAAAATCATCTGCTCATGTTCGGAGTCCTGCTGTATTGCTGTAGAATAAGCACTGAACTGCTAACTGCAAGGTCAGTGGTTCAAACCCACCAGCTGTTCCTTGGAAGCCTTACTTAGGGTCGTTATGATTTGAAACTGACTCGAAGGCACTTGAACGTATTGCTAAAGTTTTAAACTTATGTTTGTGAGTGGTGATATGTATTTTGAGATTCACTTGGTTCCTTCATGTTTGACCTTTAGTCTCTTATCATCTTTCCCATCACTCTCTGGGGGAGCAACATGATGCACCTGCCTGGATTCCAATCCTGAAATTACCAATTAGTGGGAGAAGAACCATATTTAACTTCTCTTTGCTTCCATTTCTCCACACATAAAAAAATCAATGATAATAATAGCATTTTATATGCAAGGCTGTTGTGAGGATTAGATGTAGTGTAGTAAGCTACTCCTGTTCCTAGCCTAGTACCTGCTAGCATTGCCAATAAAGAGCGATGCAGTAAACCTCAATGCACACAAACAGACTTTGGTGAGATGGACTTCAAAAAGTTAAAAAAAAAAAACTCCTGGAGTAAAATTACAGTGTCTTAAGTTTTTGAACAATTTTGTGAGTTTCAAAATGTATCACCAATTTGCGTTCCAAAGGGGTTATTCAATTTCTTCTCCTTCCAATGTATGAACAAATTTGTCACACCAATTTCTGGCATCAATATTCTCATCATTTAAGTTTTTGTTAATGTATTAGAAAATGGTGTGGGAGCTACACTAAAGCTTGTCTTCTTAGCTGCTTCTTGCTCTTTCCTGTTTACAGTGTTCTGTGAAACTTTGCTACAAGGTAAGGAGGTGCCCTGCAATCTCAGATTTAACCAAGGGGGCTCCACAATGTGGGACTGAAAATCAGATTGCATCAATCCTGAGCTCAGTAATCGTCCACAGAGCAGTGGGAAAGAGCAGCATGGGTCAGGAGTGAATTAGCCCCTCCAAATGCGGGTCTTATTGGGACGATCTTATGCCTATCACTCTGCACTGCCTCACCCAGGGATCCCCCACACTTGCACTGTTGGGGCTTTTCCTTTCCGGATGGTACATCTTCTCCCTGACTTGGCTGACAGGAGCTAGTGGTGCAGGTGGGTGGCATACCGTCTGGGAATAAGTGTGGTCACCTGGGGCTAGGAGCTGGAGCGTAACTACATCCAAACTACTTCCCACAATGTAGGCTGCATTTCTAGAATGTGCCCTTCTTTTCCTCTTTTGCTGCATTTCCCCATCTTCCTTTGCCCATTCTATCTTCCAGGTGAGTGTGTGTGTGTGGCATGTGAACATGATTTTTTTTTGTGTGTGTGTGTGCATTACTATGGGGGTGGGGAAGTGTTGGAAGATGGTATGTCAAGAGGTGAACTGAGTTCAAAACAGAAACATCTTTAATAAGAAAGAACTTTGTTTTGGTATTTCCGTTTTGCTCCCATCCTCTTTAGTTCACAGACCTTTGGCCTCAGCTGTTTCTAGACACCCAGCCCTCTTCATTCATACAGGAAAACCCACCATTTCTCTCTTGACTCAGACAGCAGAGACAGTGGAGCAAGGCAGTATAAAATGGAATGTGGTGCTATGCAAGAAAAAGAGGGCCTGAGGGCTGCAATAACATGGCAAGAGCCCACCCTGAACAAAAGACCAAAATGTAACTTTTTCTAACACTATGCTCACCAGAACATGTCTGCAGTAGGTAGCACATTGCTGCTACCTAATTGGTCACATATCCATAGCCCCACTTGCTTTTTTGGCAAGCTTGTAGGCCAAATGTCAGAGGTGAGGGAGAGGGAATCTTGTTACCCAGGGGCTCCCAGAGCCTACAGAACTGTTGGTGTAAACACGTATTCACTAGGCAATAGTTGAGAATTTCACCATGCCGCTCATATAGTGTAACTGCAGTCAGCTTCTATCTGGTGATTTATCATTTATGGAAATTTGTAAGCCATCTGAGCAACACAAGCTGTAAGCAAGAAATTACAGAAGAAATGTGGCAGACTTCAAGGATAGCAGAGATACAGCAATAATAATAACAATAACAAAAATACACCAGATAAAATTTATTAAACATTTACTGTGTACTAGGCATGGTCCTAAGCACTCTAATCCTCAAACATTAAGAGATGGGTTCTACTATTTATCTTCATCATATAGACAAGGAACTGAGTTTAAGAGATTTGCCTGCAATGGCACAGCTGATAAGCGTCAGAGCTGGTGTTTCGTGTAGCCCAAATCTGACAGCAAAGCCTGAATTATTAGTAATATAATTGTCTAATATGGTAAGCAATTGAGTAGCCTGTCAGCTTGCCCTATTCATTCTTGCATGTCATCTAGTTCAGGGTTTCTGGGGTATCCCCAGAACCTGAAACTGCATCCACTAGGGTAGGGCCCTGGGACACCCAGTGGTAATGGTTCCAAGGCTTGGTGCTCTCGACAGAGGGATCTGAGTGCTTCCAGGAAGAGTTTTCTGAAGGAGGAGGATACAGCATTGTAGAGGACAGGGGTCACTACTGAGCTGACATAGAAAAGCGTATTAGTCACCATGTAGAAGTAGTGATAGAAATCATAGAGTTGCCTGGAAGAGAAAGCCAGAGA
>NW_006408649.1:7017621-7028907 GCF_000296735.1 Chrysochloris asiatica | reverse complement strand
TCAGTCTTTTGCATATTGTTTTCCAGTTAGCTACCCCTTTCTTTAGTGAAGAACGTATTTGTCTTTCAATCAAAGGACTGTTGTCTACTATCAGGAAACACAATGTGAATTCAGGAAATGTTCTATTGACAACAGCTACCCTTGGTTAATCCGTTTCACTCAGCCTCTATAATCCCAAGCCATCAGCTATAGTTCCCAGTCGTCTTCACAGTAGAAGTTGTTATGACATGGCATCAAGTCAGTTCTGACTCATAACAACACTGTATAGGGTTTCGGAGGAGTGGCTGGTGAGTTTGAACCACCGATCTTGCGGTTCAAACTGACCTTGCTATCCAATGTGTTAATTATCCTGCAGCGCCACACCAGGATACCACAGTAAATGTAACATCCGCTAGTTGACAGGAAGACTTATGCTGCTGGGTATGGCCAAGGACAAGTGAAATATCAAAATGTGAAAGTTTTTGAGAAGCTATGTCTGTTATTGCAGAAGCTCTCTGGGGATGGGGAGGCCTTTGCATGTGTGTGTGAGGGGTGTTGGTAACTCCAGAGAATGTGGCATCTATCAACACAGCTATTTCCTGGGAGGCTATATGGGATCTCTACTCTCTTGGATGTTTGACTTCCACTTGTGATTATAGAAACAGTGATTTCAAATGGTTGTGGTGGTGGTGTGCCATTGAGTTGGTTCTGACTCATTGTTGTTAGGTGCCATTGAGTTGGTACCAACCCATAGCGACCTTAAGTACAGCAGAATGAAACACTACCCGATCTTGGGCCAACCTCACTACTATTGCCACGCTTGAGTCCATCGATGCTGCCACTTTGCCAATCCATCTTGTTGGGGGTCTTCCTCTTTTTCTCTGACCCTCCACCTTACCAAACATGATAGCCTTCTGCTTCGACTGCTCCCTCTGACTCAGAGACCCTGAATAGAGTTTCTGAGGTTGTAAATCTTTACAGGAGCAGAAGGCCTCATTTTTTTTTTTTTTCCTGTGGACAAGCTGGTAAGCAGCCCAACTCACAATCCACTATTCTACCACGGCTCCTTTTTCACATTTGTTGTTGTTATGTAACATCGAATCAGTTCCAACTCATAGTGATGCTGTATAGGATATTCAAGGAGTGGTTGGTGAGTTTGAACTGCCAGCCTCATGGTTCAAACTGACTTATGGTTTGGTGCTTTATCCCATAGCGCCATACCAGAACCCCATTGATTTTCAAATACAGGATAATAAATGCTTTACTATTCTTCAACCATATCATAAAAGGTGTGCTAGTCCAGATCTGTCTAAAGAACTTCTGTTAGCCCAAGGAATCACAGATCTGAGTTTTCCTCCTTTCGTACAGCATGACCCCTCCCTCTCCTCCCTGTGGCTGCCCTATCCCCTCAGGATGTCCATACTCCTGACTACCACAAACAAGGCCTCTCATTCGCAAGTCCTTAAGAGTTCAGAGAGGTTTGTAGCTAATGTCCTGTTTTCTATGCCCCAGCTGAAAGACTATAAAGGCACAGACTGGATAGGACCAGTTGAAACAGGCCAGTGCTGCAGAGGGGCCAGTAGTGGGAGCCAGTCCAATAGACCCTCTCATAGTGTATAGGCCTCGTCCACCACACTTACTCAGTCCATCCGTCATCAGTGATGAAGCAAAACATGAGCCTGCGGGCATGGTATGGCAGCCAGCAGATGACATACACAACTACGATGGCTCCTGCAGAAAAATTGGAGAGAAAGAGATAAAGCAACAGACAGAGAGCAAGCATGTCCTCAGTTATGTCATCTCTGGACAGGAAGATGCCAGAAGGTGGCAACAACTGACACAAACAAGCCAGTGTTGCAGCAGGGAAAATGGAGAATGAGTGGGAAATGTATTTAGGGACTCAGACAGTATGGGAGTCCATAATTCCAGATCTGAAAGTCTTCATGTATGAGGGAGCTTCAAAAGTTTGTGGAAAAATTATATTGTTTTTTAATCCCATCTTTCCATGAACTTTGTAAAGTCTCCTTATATAACTGCTTTTCTTATTCCTCTATGTAGTCAACCTTCCTGAAAAGTAGGTAAATACCTTCTTGCCTTTGTGTACTACACCCTGAAGAAGATAAGAGGTTTCATGTATAGAATTTTTATTCCTTCCTTAAATACACTGAACCTTGTAGGAAGCTTGTTGGTAATTATAAAATCCCTTTATTGTCCTGGAGGCATGGGAGA
This sequence comes from Chrysochloris asiatica, assembly GCF_000296735.1. Classification (NCBI taxonomy): domain Eukaryota; kingdom Metazoa; phylum Chordata; class Mammalia; order Afrosoricida; family Chrysochloridae; genus Chrysochloris; species Chrysochloris asiatica. Next base: position 7,026,699 of record NW_006408649.1, on the reverse strand, counting down.
AATTAGGCCCAGAGAGAGGTAATAACTTGCTCCAGGTCAACAGGAATTGGTGGAGCTGGGTGTCAGCCCCTGGGGCCCTTTCTTTCAAGTGTGTTGCAGAGGACTTAACTGAGAACCTGGACGCTGTGCTGGAGGGCATGGATCCGGCTGGATTCTGTGCATCTCACTGGATTGGCCTGGCCTGTCAGGGAGAGAATCTTCCTCCAGGTGCGGAAGCCAGAGAGACCCTCCTCGCTCAACAGCTCCAGGTGGCTGGGGGCAGAATTGTCTGGGGCAGAAGTAGATGGCATCTGGGAGCAGAGGGACACCAGGTGGTTCACGGTTACACCGTTCAGGAAAGCAGTTAGAGCCAAGGGAAGCACAAAGGACAGCAGTACATTCACCTGTAAAGGCAATTCCAAGGGTTATGGAGGTCTACAAAGCAGCATCAAGTGTTTGTGACTCTCTGACCATGAGGCTGTGTTCAACGGCCCAGGAATCTGCAGCAGCAAGAGAGGATCACAGAAGAGTTAGAAGATAAAGTTGAAAAAATTCTCAGTAAATAAGGAGAACACAATGAAAATACAGGAAAAGATAGGAAAATGTGGGATTAGACTAGAATTTTTGTCATCTAAATAATAGTTATTGCAGAACGAAAACAGAGGAAACAGAGGGGAAGAAATTATTTTTCAAACAAACAAGCAAAACACTCAAGAAAACTTCTCCAGAATTGAGCGATATGAGCTTCTGGAAAGAAAGCATCCAAGGGCCCGAACAATAGATGGAAATAGAGATGTATGTGTGACATTACCACCTGGGGATCAAGAAACAATCTTAAAAGCTTCCCAAGAAATAAGTTGTATACAAGGATGGGGAATGAGAATGATATCAGACTTCTTAAAAACAATAGTGAAAGAAAATAATGGAGTAATATTTTTAAATCTTTGAGGAAAAATAGTTTTCATATTAAAATTTTATACCCATATTATGACACATAAGAAGATAAACTTTTTTTTTTTTTCTTTTTACCTTTGACACACAGACTTTTCTTCTGGTCTTGGGAGATTACAAGAGCATATGTATAAACCAATTACTAGAGATACCCGGGATTCAAATATAGGGTAGCCAACACAAGACTAAAAGGAAGTTTAGCAGAGTGATGGGAGGGAACTTCTCAAGATGACAGCTGAGCAGCCAGCCGGGCGAGCAAGCATTCAGAATGCATCAAGGGGAAAGAGGACTGTGGAGGATGATTGAAAAACAAAGTATGAAACGGATAGATCATTTGTTGGTATTTACACTTATAAAGGAGAAGTTGAAAATGAATTAGACATAGATACATAGACAACAAAACAAGTGAAAAAGTTGATCATAAACAATGAAAGCAAAAGTTATATTGGAAACAAGATATAACAAAAATATGGCACTGGCCATTTAGGAAGAATGTTTACATAATAAACGTGATAATATAAATACTGCATGTAAACCTTTCCAAATACCATAATATAATGACACTGGAAGAATGGCTAGGGAAGTGTATGTGTGAATGTGGTGTGTGGCGGTTGGAGATGGTAAAGTAAGTTGGTCAAATGCTCCTCTTCTATGGTCAGAAGACATTAGATAAAATTTAGTTTGGAAATAATAAACATGTTCATTAGAAATAGGTTAACAAAGAGCTGCAATAGTTAAGAGTGGGTGGTAGCTGCCTTTAGACTCAGAAATATGAATCAAGGTGTGGAGGAAAGGGGATGCTATTTTACATTACAAGTTTTGTATTATGACTTAACTATGAAAAACAAGTTTGTTATATAATACCTTGTCTGTTTTAGATGTGCACTTAAAAAGTTTCAGAATGTATGTCTTACAGCAATTTTCCTCATTAGGTCTAAAACTCTACTGCTTCTTTCCCTTTACAAACATTTAAAAACAAAATGAAAACAACCAACTAATATTTTAAGTACTAGACTGTGAACTACAAGGTTGGTGGTTCAAACCCACCAGCTGCTCCTCAAAAACCTTGCAGAGGGTTGTTATGGGTCAAAATCAACTCAACAACACTTAATAGTAACAACATATCAGTCAAAGGAGTTCTGGTGGAACAGAGGGTTAAGCATTTGCCTACTAATCAGTAGGTCTGTGGTTCAAACCACTCTGAGGGAAGAAGATGAGACTGTCTGCTCCAACAAAGATTTAAAGTCTTGGAAACCCTACATAGCAGTTCTACTCTGTCCTTATAGGTTTGCTATAAGTCAGAATCAGCTTGGTGGTGGTGGGTGGGTAGGTGTTGATACCAATCAACTTTAAAATCAGGACTAAAATAACTGATCTGGAAGCTGGAAAAAAATAAACACCTTATGACCCAGCAATCCCTCTACTGGGTGTATACTCACAAGAAATATGAATCAGGACAGGAGTAGATATATGGATACCGATGTTCATCGCAGCACTATTCACAATATTAAAAAGATGGAAACAGCCTAAGTGACCATCAGTGGAAGAAAGGCTAAATAAACTTTGGTAATACACACAATGTACCAAAGTTTATTTATAATGGATAATGGTGAATCTGCAAAACATCTCATAACATGGATGTACCTGGAGGACATTATGCTAAATGAAATTAGTCACAAAAGGGGAAATATTGTATGAGATCATTATAAAAACTTAAGAAAGCTTTCCATACTAAAAGAAACATTCTTTGATGGTTACAATGTGTGGGAGGGAGGGGAGAGTAATTCATTGGCTAGAGGGTAGACACATGCTAGTTCTGGTGACAGGGAGGGCAATATACAAGGAGGGGGAGGGCAATACATAAAAAGAGGTAGGATTGCAGATGAACAATGAGGATAGGGGAAGACAGGAAGCTATGCATGTGCTAAATGGGATAGAGGTAAATAATGATTTATACCCAACCTTGTAACTACAGTGTTCTGTGAATAGATACATGGATTGAGACATACGGCTGAATGGGTAAAGGAGGGGAAAGAAAAAGGTTTATGTGTTTCACTGTTTTATGGCTATTGGTTTCCCCTGCCTACTATTGTAAAATAGACATGTGTGATTGAAATGAATATTGGAAATTATGGTGACAGTTTGTAAGCCCATCTTCAGCCTATAACTGATTGGATTTGCTAAAAAGTGGAATGAAAATTTGCCCAGGGAAAATATGCTTCTTGTTAAGCCTTTAGTTTGTTGCTGAACCAACAAAATGTTTATCAATGACAACATAGTTAATTACTACCAAATTGTAGCTTAAATACCAAACAGAGACTGAAAGTAAAAATGTAGTCATAAATTGATGATTAATCTTTGAGTATTGAACTCTTTCTGTAAAAACTGAGTGTTTTGCACTTTCAAAAACTGTAAACACTTTTCTTGATCTAAAACACTGATTAATATGGAAAGTGAATCAACCGTCTTAATCAGGGTGGTGGTGGTGTGCTATACAGTTGGTTCTGACTCATAGTGACCCTGCAGGTTTCTGAGGCTGTAAAGCTTTACTGAAGCAGTAAGTCTCACCTTTTCCTGTTGAACAGCTGGTAGTTTCTAACTGCTGACCTTGAGGTTAGCAGCTCGACTCATAACCACTACATTACCAGAACTCCTAACTCTCTTAAGATACTAAAAAGAAAGATTTGCCTAAGTAATCCTAATCGGAATCTGGTTATTGTTTTAACATAGATTGCATGTTTCAGGTTAAACATTTTAATGTGTCATTTGTCAAATCATGCTGTTGCACTGAAATAATTCACTACAAATAGGCCATATGCCTGCACGTAGCACACTTCCCAGCATCAACACTAGAGATTGTTACTGAAAAAATTCATGAGTCAGTTGGAATCATGTCAAGTAAACTATGCAAGTAGTTTATCTATAACACAAACCTTGTTTAGCACTTTTCTCCCAAGTCTAACTCCAAAATAGGTACAACCTGAAAGCTCCTACCCCAGTCTGTGAGAAGTGGTGGGATATGGATTACAGACATTTTGAACATGTGATTTTAGTGTTCATTTCCACAGTCCACACTAGATCCCAGCAGAGAACTGCAGTCAGCCTGAATTGTGAGCAGTAGCAGTTTACTTTCTGTTCTGCTGCAGTTTAGAATTGGAGTGGAGGATGCTGAGAGTAGATGACTCTGCTGCTTTAGGACAGTAATATATGCAGGGTCCTCAGAGGAAGAGCAAGATTAGGCTTTGAGGGTTTAGGGCCACAGGCAGGGATAGTTCAGTCTTCATAGCATCATCCATAATAGCAGGCATTCACTTGTGTTTTCTCTCTTTCAAAGTGATTTTGGTTGATCTTTTTTTGAGTTTAACTGTTGTTATTTAATTGATTCCACATTCATTCTTGTTAAAATTGATAAAATTATATTTCTTAAAATACTGGGATTAAAATATAGATTATGTTACCCTACCCAGAGAAGCGGTGACACTGGAGATGGAGGCAGAGATGAGGACATTCAGAGATAAAGCAGCAGAGGTCTCTAGACTCATGGAAAGACTCACGGCCAGGAGGCAGGCTTACGGAATGTGCCCTTTGGTAGTTTAAATGATTATATATTCCTGAGTGTTTTTGTGTACATCCTGTCCTCCCAAAAACAAAACAAAAAACCCCAGAGGGCATAGAAACAAACACTATTGAATGATGATATAAGGAGGGGATTGTAATCATTGCAATGAAACCAAGAGTGTAAAACCAATGTTCTCCTATGTAAACTATTACTCAATTCACAATAAAAACTTAAAACATATAGAGAGACAGCCATTGCAGTACCTTGAACTGCATAGAGACAGTGCCAAGCCAGGCAGAGCTGGATGGCATTGAGTGGATTCTGTGCCTCATGGATGGAAAAAAATAGCAATAATTAAACATGGGCAAAGGAGGTCCTAAGAGACCGAGAGGCAAAATGTCATCCTATGCATTTTTTGTGCAAACCTGCTGGGAGGAGCACAAATGCACCCAGATGCTTCAGTCAACTTCTCAGAACTTTCCAAGAAGTTCTCAGAGAGGTGGAAGAGGAAAATTTGAAAGAGAAATCAAAACCTATATCTTGCCTATAATGGAGACAAAAAAGAAGTTCAAGGATCCCAGTGTACCCAAGAGGCCTCCTTTAGCCTTCTTGTTTTGTTCAAAGTATCGCTCCCAAATCAAAGGTGAGCATCCCGGACTATCCACTGGTGATGTTGCAAAGAAACTGAGAGAGATGTGGAATAATACCACTGCCTATGACAAGCAACCTATGAGAAGAAGGCCACTAAGCTGAAGGAGAAGTATGAAAAGGTTATAGCTGCCTACCGGGCTAAAGAAAAGCCAGATGCAGTCAAAAAGGGAGTCATCAAGGCTGAGAAAAGCAAGAAAAAGAAGGAAGAGGAGGAAGGTTAAGAAGAAGATGATAATGATTAATATATTGACTTTAGCACAAAAATTTTTTTTTTGGTCTATAAGGCATTTAACCCCCATGTACACAACTCACTTCTTTTAAATAAATAAGAAATTGAAATGTAAGGCTGTGTAAGCTTTGTTTTTAAATTGTACAGTGTCTTTTTATTGTATAGTTAACACACTACCAAATGTGTCTTTAGTTAACCCTGTCTTGGAGGTGTTTTCAATAGCCACCAACAATTTACAACAGTATGGGGTTGTAAATTGGCGTGGAAATTTAAAAAAGCAGGTTCTTGTTGGTGCACGGCACAAATTAGTTATATATGGGAATGGTATTTTTTGTTTTTCATCTTCAGTTGTCTGATGCATCTTATACAAAATAATTTTCTGCTAACTGAATACCACTCTGTAATTTCAAAAACAAAAAAAAAAAGTTGCAGCTGTTTTGTTGACGTTCTGATTGCTTCTAAGTAAATGCAATTTTTTATTTTTAAAAATATACATATAGATATATAGATATTATTTTCATGTAATTAGTAAGAATATACAATTTACATTTAATTGGATCCTAAGTATCATATTTTGGTTGTAATAAAAGATCCACTATTACTTAAACCATAATTGAACACTAACATGCACAGGTGAAGATGTAAAACTATAATATCCTTTTCTATATGCTATGGGCTATTTCTCTTGGCTTTTAATATAACACATAACCCCAACCCCAAACCAAATCAATAGTGACACCTCCAGCTAAATATTATAATATTTGTATTAACTTAGCCTAAATTTGTATATTAATTTAGAGAGAGTTGACATTTTGCAGCCTTTTATTCCTTGTTTTATCTTTTTTGTTGTTGTTGTTATTTTGTTCAGTATATTCTTTGTTACTTCAATGTTTTTAAATTTTTTTACTGGAGAAATAAAAGTTTTCCCTTAAAAAATCAAAGCAAGGCATTATTATAATCCGTACCTTACAGATGTGAACACTAAGTATCAAAGAAGTTATGAAGAAGAAATTACATTCTGTTTCAGCACATAATTAGGTCTGAGCAGCATGAAAGGCAGGTCTATCTGCTCCCCTTCCCACTATTTCTACCATCTCAAATGTAACCTGAGAGGAAAGTGACAATCACTTTCAGAAAAGGTATTCAGAAGGCCATACGTGCATCAGCTGCTGAGAGAATTCAGAGAGACAGAAGGAGAGAGCTTTGAATGTTAGAGTGTTGGGCGAAGGCTCTTAGGCTACAGTTTCACTTCCAATAATACAGGGTTGGAGAAGGCTAGAACAGAGAAAGGCCTTTCAACATAAATGTCAGAAAATACTAGGTTAGGTAGGTGTAGGCACTGGAGTTAAGAGCTCTGATGGAGACAAGACTAAGGAGAAACTGGGAGGCTAATAAGAAAACGCGACTAGGAGCTTGAGCACAATTCCTCAAAGAGATCCAGAACACATTCTCTTTCCCCATCCTGCTTAAGGAGAGGGCTACAGATATCCAATGGAGTCCTGGTGTGGCACTGTAGGTTAATGTGCTGGACTGCAAGTTTGCTTTGAATCGCAAGACTGGCAGTTCAAGCTCACCAGCCGCTCCTCGGAAAGCCTATACAGGGTCTCTATGGTACTGACTCGATGACACTCATCAACAACAACATAAATCCAGCTCCCTATCCACCTAGGATCTCGTTTGAATGCTCTTCAGGGCCCACTGAATCAGAACCCAGTATGAATCATGGAATCTGTATTTTCAACAAGCTCCCCATGTAATTTTTATACCCTGTAAAGTCTTAGCACCACTCATGTATGAACGGTAGGAGCACAGACTTTCCGAGTCAGTCTTGAATTCAAATCTGTACTTCACTTTGACCAAGTTTGTGGCATTGTAGGATAAGCATTGGACCACAAGGTCCGTTTGAACAGCAAGGTCGGCTGCTCAAATTTACCAGCCGCTCTTCGGAAACCTTACACAGGGTCGTCATGAATCAGGACCGACTCCATGGCACTTAACAACAACAATGCCCAAATCGTCTGTAAAATGAGGGCAATGACACTCAACTTTCTAGATACTTGAAGCATTAGCGGTGAACACACAGGCCAAGACATCCCGCCTTCCTCCCAGTGTCTGCTCCTCCGGAGGGAGCCGTCCCACTCCACGTTGCCATTACCTGGATAAACACTTGGATAATGGTGCGGCTCACCAGCACTGTGCACACGCGCGAGGCAGGTTCTGGCTCCCCGCTCTCTGTCTCCAGCTCGTGTTTCTGCCCCATGATGACAGCCATGGGTAGGGAGAGGACAAGAGAGGAGGCCCAAGCTAGCAAGAGCAAGTTTCGGGTCCTGCGCGGCGTCAATAGGCGACGGGCGCGCAGAGGCTGGCACACAGCGAGACAGCGCTCAGCACTCAGACTGGCCACGCTGAAGACAGTGGCGTAGGAGCAAAGCTCGCGCACAAAGTAGTAGCCGCGGCAGCCCAGGTCGCCGAAAACCCATGGGTAGTGGAACCACACGAAGTTGTAGAGCTCCATGGGCACGCTGACCATCAGCAGGAGCAGGGCGGAGAGTGCCAGGCTGAGCACATGGTAGCGCAGGCGACCCGGCGGCCCGGACCGCGCCTTCAGCACCACGTGAACGGACAGCGCATTGCCCGCCAAGCCAAGAGCAAAGATGAAGGCGTAGAGCACAGTGCAGAGTACCTTGACCCAGAGGCGCGTGTCCACGCCCAGTCGAGCCTCCAGAGTCAACACTGGGCTGGGGTTGGGTCTCGGGGACCGCAGACTGCTAGCCTCGGTCTCCATTCCGCCCCACCACCTGCGCTCCCTTCCTCAAACTTAAGTTCTCTCTCACTGCCAGGACACTAGGCGAGTTGCCCGGTTAGAAAGCACCTCCTCCTCTGTGGGAACCTCCAGGACTGGGAAGACACGCCCCATGAAGAGTCCCACTGTACAAACGCAGGGTCTTGCCTGTTGGTGGCGTTAAACTTTCTTAGTTCAGCTCAATTCAGGGAAGCACGTGCTGCACGGAAAATGGACTCCTTTTGGGGTCCGACAGACATGACTTGACTACCATTTACTAACTCTGTGACTTTTGGCAAGTTAACCGTTCAGAACTTATGTCTGCAACTGTAAAGTATTATCCACATTTCAGAATTTCTGAAAAGATTATATAAGAGAATCAGTGTGTCCGCTCCTGAGTTGCAACATCGGTAGGGGGCCAGCGATGTGTATAATCTGCTGCTGTCTGCTGTGTGCAGCCCTTCTGTGGGGACTCCCCTGCAGTTCCTTTTCTTTCAAGGAAGTCTCTAGAGATGATTCAGAAAGGAATTGCACTTAAACTCTAGACAACTGTTATTCTTCTGGTAAATGGCTTTTGGATGCTGACCTGGTATCACCAAGCAATTTGTTTTACTGACAGATACATCCTCAAGGTATTGTGCTTTCCCAAGTCTTTGAGAATGTCATTCTCATGTAGCAGTGAGATGTATTATTTCACAGGAAAAGGTCTTGTCCAATTAATTTCTAAAAAAAAATTAAGAGACATGTCAAGGCATTAAAATTAAAGGAGATACTGCAAAATTGGAATCCAAAGAGGCAGGTCAAAGTTGTTGCTCTGCTATCTACTAGCTGTGTGTGTTAGGCATGTCATCAGCCAACCTCTCTTCTTGCTGTTAGGTGCTATTTAGTTGGCTCTGACTCAAGACAACCTCATTCTTTTTTTTTTTT